>NC_057804.1:39291330-39402614 GCF_018294505.1 Triticum aestivum
GCCGCGGCAGCGATGTACTCGGCTGCCGTGGAGTGTCGCCGTTGGCGAAGCCGATGAGACTCTGAATGGTGGACCTCCATTGATCGATCTTGTCTGCCATTGGAGGGTAATCCAGGAGCAGTTGAGCTCGCGCCAAAGCTTCTGCTGGAGTGGTGGGCGGCAGTGGCGAACGGTGCGAGGAGCGGGATATGCTCGGACTTCTAACTATGTTAGAAGGAGTAGTATCCCGTCCAGGCGACCGTGTCTCGCTCGTGCTAGCATGTTGGCGTGCATGCTGGTCTTGAGCACCCCGAGATCCACCAGCTCGATCTTGGTCCAACGAACGTATGGCACTGCGAATACCATGACGCTGTCGGTCCTGTGCCTCCTGAGATGGGCGCGGTGCATGTACGGACGCCGAGGTCTGCGCAGCCTTGTCCTTGGACCTGGCAGCACCGGGAGCTCTCTCGTCGATGCCCGTTCTTCCGCCGGCATCTACCCCGCCACCCGTTTGCTCCGGTGGTGGTGGGATCGACGTGGACGGAACAGCTGCCGCCGAAGCCTTCTTCTTCGGTGGCATGTCGATGAAGAAGATGAAGATCTAGCTCGTGTGAACGCCGGATCAGGTTCACACAACCTCGACGCCCCCTACCTGGCGCGCCAAAGATGTCGGGGAAACTGATCCACGAACACCTATGGGACCGGCGGACCGAACCCCTTTCGGTTTGGCGGGGGGCGGAGATCGCACGAAGAGCGGATCGAGGCGAAGCACACGAGCAGTTTACCCAGCTTCGGAGCTCTCCGGAGAGATAACACTCCTACTGCTGCATGTCTGAGTATATTGAGTTCTTGCTCGGGAGCGCTGAGTGCTACAGTACACACTAGCTGCTAACAAGACCGAGCATGAGTGTTTTTCTGCCTTCGAACCCCCCTCTACGTTGCGCATGGGCCTCCTTTTATATGCTAAAGGGGTCTCCGACAGGTGGCAACGTAGACAAGGGTAAAAATGGAAAAGGAATTGCGGTTGGTACAACTACCTGTATAGTGTATCATACCTAACCCTGACGGCAGGGGAAAAAGGCATTAAATGCCCGTCTACGTCGCCCAAATAGTGCAAAAAAAGGGACCGTCAGGGACGCCACCGCTCTCCACGATGGCAATCTTGTCAGCGTCGCTTGCCACCGCGCACCGCTGGCTGCACAGCCTCTTGCCACGCGCGCCTGGAAAGGTCCCAGGGTGACACGTTGGTGGATGTGCTGGAGCGCGGGTACAGAGTGGTAGTTCGCCGCGGCAAGCGCCTTGCCGCGGTCGTTGTCTTGTCGCGTCCGGAAGCTTGTCGCTCACCGGGCCTTGCCGGGACGCGTGGCGCGTCGCGGCAAGTTCCTTGAGATGCCTTGGTTGGCCTTCCCGGCAAGCTCCTCTTGCCAGGGCCTTGTCTCCTTGGCTTGAATACTTTGTTCTTGAATGGCTCCAAAGGAACCACGGAGGACCTTGGCGGTCACCCGGCAAGCCTTGCCGCGGGGTGCTGCAACTGCCCGTGCACAAGTTCGGGATACTAGGGTACCCCTACTCTAGTACACCGACAGTGAGGAGCCACATGCTACCAGGCATGTGCTCGTCAAATCTTGGTCTTTAACATTGTCGATGGTGCTAGAGCTCTCAAGCCTAAGGGTGGTGGCCTTGCTGGTCACTTCGCAAGCTGCCCCGGCAAGGGGCTCATTGGGGGTCGCGCAGGTCGCCTCGGCAAGGCTTGTTGCCGGGCATGGCCCTACTTGCCTCTTGCTTCTTGCTACTCTGGGCAGCTGTCTTGATATTCTTTGTACCTGTCTTGCCTTCTGCTGTCTTCCTCTGCCTTGCCAAGCCTTCCTGCAGGGTGGCTGCGACCGTTCGTGCCCAATTAAGGGGTACAGAAGTACCCATACTTTGGTACACCGACAGGAGCCCCCGAGCCTGGGCCACACATAAGTGCAAGGCGTAGTTGGGCCAGGCCACAGCAGTGCGCAGGCGGGCGTGTATAGGCGAACCGCCATGATCTTTCTTGCAGTTGCGCTTCCCCACAACTCGCATCGTGCGCGTGACATGGGGGTCTGATGTCTACTACAAAACCTTCTTCTTGTAGACGTTGTTGGGCCTCCAAGTGCAGAGGTTTGTAGGACAGTAGCAAATTTCCCTCAAGTGGAGGACCTAAGGTTTATCAATCCGTGGGAGGCGTAGGATGAAGATGGTCTCTCTCAAACATCCCTGCAACCAAATAGCAAAGAGTCTCTTGTGTCCCCAACACACCCAACACAATGGTAAATTGTATAGGTGCACTAGTTCGGCGAAGAGATGGTGATACAAGTGCAATATGGATGGTAGACAAAGGTATTTGTAATCTGAAATTATAAACAGCAAGGTAACAAGTGGTAAAAGTGAGCGTAAACGGTATTGCAATTGTAGGAAATAAGGCCTAAGGTTCATACTTTCACTAGTGCAAGTACTCTCAACAATAATAACATAATTGGATCATATAACTATCCCTCAACATGCAACAAAGAGTCACTCCAAAGACAATAATAGCGGAGAACAAACGAAGAGATTATGGTAGGGTACGAAACCACCGCAAAGTTATCCTTTCTGTTCTATCTATTCAAGAGTCCATAGTAAAATAACATGAAGCTATTCTTTCCGTTCGATCTATCATAGAGTTCATACTAGAATAACACCTTAAGACACAAATCAACCAAAACCCTAATGTCACCTAGATACTCCATTGTCACCTCAAGTATCTGTGGGCATGATTATACGATATGCATCACACAATCTCAGATTCATCTATTCAATCAACACAAATTACTGCCCCAAAGTTTCTACCGGAGAGTCAAGAATGTGTGCCAACCCCTATGCATAGGTTCATGGGAGGAACCCGCAAGTTGGTTACCAAAACATACATCAAGAGGCACATGGTATCCCATTGTCACCACAGATAAGCACGGCAAGACATACGTCAAGTGTTCTCATAAAAGACTCAATCCGATAAGATAACTTCAAAGGGGAAAACTCAATTCATCACAAGAGAGTAGAGGGGGAGAAACATCATAAGATCCAACTACAATAGCAAAGCTCGGGATACATCAAGATCGTGCCATTGAGGGAACACGATAGAGAACATGAGAGAGAGATAAAACACATAGCTACTGGTACATACCCTCAGCCTCGAGGGTGAACTACTCCCTCCTCGTCATGGAGAGCTCCGGGATGATGAATATGCCCACCAGTGAAGGATCCCCCCCCCCTCCGGCAGGGTGCCGGGAAGGGCTCCCGAGAAGTTTTGGGTAGCTACAGAGGCTTGCGGTGGCGGAACTCCCGATCTATCTTTATATTCGATGTTTTTAGGGTACGTAGGCTTATATAGGTGAAAGAAGCGGGTCTGGGGGTGCTCGAGGGGTCCACGAGACAGGGGGCGCGCCCAGTAGGGGGGGCGCCCTCCAATCTCGTGGCCTCCTCGAGGCTCTTCTGACGTGAACTCCAAGTCTCCTGGGTGATATTCTTCCCAAAAATAACGCTGCCGAAGGTTTCATTCCGTTTGGACTCCGTTTGATATTCCTTTTCTTCGAAATACTGAAACAGGCAATAAAACAACAATATGGGCTAGGCCTCCGGTTAATAGGTTATTCCAAAAGTAATATAAAAGTGTAAAATAAAGCTCATAATCATTCAAACAGATAATAATATAGCATGAATGCTTCATAAATTATAGATACGTTGGAGACGTATCACAGCACCCAAAAGATGGGATTTTTCCTTGCTGTCTAGATTTTCTGGTGAATTTCACAAGGTTTCTTGATGTTTTGTTTTTGTGGTTTTATTTATTTTCAAAATAGCAGGCTTGTCTTGAGGATCACCAGGAGGCTTGTGAACCTCATCTGTACTAAGGCAAGCCACAGCAACATCTTCATAGTGCCACTTAAATATTTCAGATTTTCCTACTTGAACTTATGATTATTCATGCATTTAAATTATTAATATGATAATTATATTCTGTTAGATGCTTGTTAAATTAAATATGCTTGATTTACAGAAAGTTTGAAGTGAATCTTGTTGATAAGCTAACAAGCATTTAGTTATGAGTAATGATAAGATAATATGGTTATGGAGATAAATAATTATAGAAATCATTTTTGCATGATAAAAAATGATGAGTTTGCTAGAAAAGATTCTGGTTTAAGTGAGGTTTGATCTTAACCAGAGGAGTATCATGAGTTGATGATTGCTCCGTGGGAGCATAGTTGACTTAGTTATTTTCATTTATATGTGATGCATATGTTGGTGATGCATGTCATGGCATTATGACACCTGTTACTTTCACTTTAAGTTGAACCTGATAAATAACTCAACTTGAATATGTTGTTGACCGGGTCATGGTGCCGCTGAAACGAGTCTTTCCCAGTGCCACCACATTTTGCCGGTATGGGATGGCCTTAATGCGTTTCGTTGTCGCACCTCTGGTCGGTACCTCCATCTAGGGAAGGTTATGGGCGTGTTGTACCCTTGCCCGGTAAGCAGGCATAACCTTGTGAGCCCGTTGTTAAGTTTTTGGTACCGGGTCCCAGAGTGGATCGTGGCCACGACGGTGGTCGATGTGTCTTGAGGTAGACACGGGGCCACCCAGGACTAGCCCGATGGGGATTGAGTCGGAATGGCCAGGAGAGTGTCATGGCAATGAAGTGGTTTCGTCAGAATGTCGTTGTTCCACCTGAAATGGAGTGCGAGGCACTGGGTTCCATAGTGTGGGTCCAGTGCGCTACCTCTACAGAGTGTATTAATCTACCGATAGACGAGTCCACGGTTACGGACACGCTCGAAAGTAGGGTACGCCATGAGTCAACACTTAATAAATATGCACACTAAATATGCACTGAGATGATGGCAGAAAGGCCATCATGTTGAGTTAGGCCATTTATTGGTCGGGTTGTGATCGCCGTAAGGATCACGTGCCATTTGCTGGTCAGGTTTTGATCGCCGTAAGGATCACGGGCCATTTGCTGGTCGGGTTGTGATCGTTGTAAGGATCACGGGCCATTTATTGGTCGGGTTGTGATCACCGTAAGGATCACGAGTTGTCTCTTTGTTCATCACGTTGTGGTCTGGAAATGATCACGTCCGGTAAGCCAGTCCAAGGAACGAGTACCACTTGAGCATGGTCACAGCATGTTGGATATATTGTTGCATTGTTATTAATTGGTTACATGTCACGATATGGTTTGTCATTATGTTTATGCTTGTTGTGAGCTTGCAAGTACATTCAATGTACTGACCTGACGTGTCATGCCAGATTTCAGGAATGTCTCGTTGGATAGGAGAGCTGTCCGAGTCTAGATCCTGTCCACATTGGTGTCCCTGTGCTTTGGAGTTCCGCTACGACGTTGTTCCGCTGCCGCGTAGTTGTCATGATCGAGGCCCCCTTTCTGTTCACTAAATAAAGTACATATTGTTTAGCCGCACCGTGTGTGCCGCCTGGCCTCGCTAACTGTTGTAATATAAACTCTGATCCGCTAGCATCAATAAAGCGGTTGCTTTTCTGTACCAAGTTGTTGTGTGTTGCCAGAAGACAAGGTCTCTGGGCTGGCAATGCATGGTAAACCGGTCGCTCTGAGCTAGGGTGCCACACATGCATGGCATATGCAGCGTGGGCCGAGTCACTCGGGCCTAGATGCGGCGCTTGGTGCCAGGTGTTGTAGCGCGGCGACGCCTAGGAGCTGGCCGATGACGGTGGCGTGGGAGTGGCGCGACGGACAACACAGAAATGGTGTGGTCTTTGAGGCTGGTGATGGTGACGGTCGCAGGTCTCAGAAT
The DNA here is from genome assembly GCF_018294505.1 of Triticum aestivum. Classification (NCBI taxonomy): domain Eukaryota; kingdom Viridiplantae; phylum Streptophyta; class Magnoliopsida; order Poales; family Poaceae; genus Triticum; species Triticum aestivum. Next base: position 39,297,145 of record NC_057804.1, read on the forward strand.
CGAGTCTAGATCCACCTCAGGTGCTGCAGGTTGCGGGCGTCCTGGGCCTCAATGATAGTCGGGCTGTGGCGCGACTGCGGTAGGATGTGTGCTCTCACTGTCCGATTGGCCCTTGCAGCTAGACGGTGTCGGGGAAACCAATCACCTATGGGGTCACTAGGATCCCTTCTATGTTCGGCGGGGGATTAGTTGCACGAAGATCAGGTCGATTTGTTAGCACACGGAAGGTTTTTATCCAGGTTCGGGCCGCAGAGATGCGTAATACCCTAGTCCTGCTTTATCTGGTTATCTGGGTGTTCTTGAGCTTTTGAACTAGCTACAGTGTGTGCCTTTTGTTCAAAAGTCTGAATCCTCTCTTTGTGCGCCTCGGGCCTCCTTTTATACACAAAGGGGTTGCCACAGTGGCACACAGGAGGTGGCAAGCTACAGTGGTACAAGTTTATCGCTTGATCAGCATAGGACAATCGCATTTAATGCGACGCCTACGTGTCCTCTCGCTTTATTGGGGATTGCAACAGAGGCCATCCCGTCCTTCATCGCCTCCCCTTGCCTTGCCACGCGTCTGGGCCGACGAGGCATGCAGCGCCACGCTGGCCAACCAGCTATTGTGTTGGCAAATTGATAGGCTTCCACAAAGATCTGCATGCCGCCACGCAGGCGCCTGCTTTGTTGGCATGCTTATCGTCGTGTTGGAGTGGTGGTGAGGTGGCGGAAACCTGTCGAGCGCGGGCCTGGCTGTGGCCCTGCAATCTTCCCCGGCAAGGCTTGCCGGGGGCCTTGGAGTCGTCCCCGGCAAGGGTCTAGCCGGGGGTCTTCATCATTTGATACCATATGGACTTGTGGGTTATCGATCTTCATGAGGAGCCGCATGCTACCAGGCATGTGCTCGTCAAATCTTGGTCTTTAACATTGTCGATGGTGCTAGAGCTCTCAAGCCTAAGGGTGGTGGCCTTGCTGGTCACTTCGCAAGCTGCCCCGGCAAGGGGCTCATTGGGGGTCGCGCAGGTCGCCTCGGCAAGGCTTGTTGCCGGGCGTGGCCCTACTTGCCTCTTGCTGCTTGCTACTCTGGGCAGCTGTCTTGATATTCTTTGTACATGTCTTGCCTTCTGTTGTCTTCCTCTGCCTTGCCAAGCCTTGCTGCAGGGTGGCTGCGACCGTTCGTGCCCAATTAAGGGGTACAGAAGTACCCATACTTTTGTACACCGACAGGAGCCCCCGAGCCTGGGCCACACATAAGTGCAAGGCGTAGTTGGGCCAGGCCACAGCAGTGCGCAGGCGGGCGTGTATAGGCGAACCGCCATGATCTTTCTTGCAGTTGTGCTTCCCCACAACTCGCATCGTGCGCGTGACATGGGGGTCTGATGTCTACTACAAAACCTTCTTCTTGTAGACGTTGTTGGGCCTCCAAGTGCAGAGGTTTGTAGGACAGTAGCAAATTTCCCTCAAGTGGAGGACCTAAGGTTTATCAATCCGTGGGAGGCGTAGGATGAAGATGGTCTCTCTCAAACAACCCTGCAACCAAATAGCAAAGAGTCTCTTGTGTCCCCAACACACCCAACACAATGGTAAATTGTATAGGTGCACTAGTTCGGTGAAGAGATGGTGATACAAGTGCAATATGGATGGTAGACAAAGGTATTTATAATCTGAAATTATAAAAACAGCAAGGTAACAAGTGGTAAAAGTGAGCGTAAACGGTATTGCAATGGTAGGAAACAAGGCCTAAGGTTCATACTTTCACTAGTGCAAGTTCTCTCAACAATAATAACATAATTGGATCATATAACTATCCCTCAACATGCAACAAAGAGTCACTCCAAAGACAATAATAGCAGAGAACAAACGAAGAGATTATGGTAGGGTACGAAACCACCGCAAAGTTATCCTTTCTGTTCTATCTATTCAAGAGTCCATAGTAAAATAACATGAAGCTATTCTTTCCGTTCGATCTATCATAGAGTTCATACTAGAATAACACCTTAAGACGCAAATCAACCAAAACCCTAATGTCACCTAGATACTCCATTGTCACCTCAAGTATCCGTGGGCATGATTATACGATATGCATCACACAATCTCAGATTCATCTATTCAACCAACACAAAGTACTTCAAAGAGTGCCCCAAAGTTTCTACCAGAGAGTTAGGATGAAAACGTGTGACAACCCCTATACATAGGTTCATGGGCGGAACCCGCAAGTTGATCACCAAAACATACATCCAATGGATCACGTGATATCCCATTGTCACCACGGATAAGCACGGCAAGACATACATCAAGTGTTCTCAGATCATTAAAGACTCAATCCGATAAGATGACTTCAAAGGGAAAACTCAATCCATTACAAGAGAGTAGAGGGGGAGAAACATCATAAGATCCAACTATAGTAGCAAAGCTCGCGATACATCATGATCATGCCAAATCAAGAACACGAGAGAGAGAGAGAGAGATCAAACACATAGCTACTGGTACATACCCTCAGCCCCTAGGGTGAACTACTCCCTCCTCGTCATGGAGAGCACCGGGATAATGAAGATGGCCACCGGTGAGGGATCCCCCCTCCAGAAAAGTGCCGGAACAGGGTCCCGATTGGGTTTTGGTGGCTACAGAGGCTTGCGGCAGCGGAACTCCCGATCTATTTTCTCCGTCGATGGTTTTAGGGTATATGGGAATATATATGTGAAAGAGGCCGCTCGGGGGACGCTCGAGGGACCCACGAGATAGGGGGGCGCCCAGTAAGGGGGGGGGCACCCCCACCCTCGTGGCTTCCTCAAAGCTCCTCTAACGTGAACTCCAAGTCTCCCGGATCATGTTCGTTCCAAAAATCACGCTCCCGAAGGTTTCATTCCCTTTCCATTTGATATTCCTTTTCTTCGAAACATTGAAATAGGCAGGAAAACAGCAATATGGGTTGGGCCTCCGGTTAGTAGGTTAGTCCCAAAAATAATATAGAAGTGTATAATAAAGCCCGTAATCATCCAAAACAAATAATATAATAGCATGAGTGCTTCATAAATTATAGATATGTTGGAGACGTATCAGCATCCCCAAGCTTAATTCCTGCTGATCCTCGAGTAGGTAAATGATAAAAGAAAGAATTTATGAAGTGTGAATGCTAGCAGGTGCACAAGTTTGATGAATGATAATTTCAATCACCTTTTCTAGCATGATTACATGTCATAACAGTAGTTCATCTCATAGAACTTTTCACGATCAAGTAACAAGCTATTCACATGTTAAAGCATAGACCATAGACTTTCTTGAAAACAAACAAACTTCATTCTCAGTAATCAAACAATTACAATTCATCTTATTTTCAGGAAGGGTCTATGCCAGAGCTTTGATTTAGCAAACTCCACATACTCAACTATCATATAGTCTTCTACAATTGCTAACACTCACGCAATACTTATGGTTATGAAGTTTTAATCGAACACTGAGAAAGATAGGGGCTTATAGTGTTGCCTCCCAACGTATTCACCTTTGGGTGATGTCAACAATAATAGTTCATGCTAACTTACAACCAATTTGATATATATATATTAGGATGTTTCCAACACGAGGTGCTTGCCAAAGGATAAAATGAAAAAGGGAAAGGTGAAGATCACCTTGACTCTTGCATAAAGTAAAAGACATAAAATAAAAGATAGGCCCTTTGCAGAGGGAAGCGGGGATTTGCAGAGGTGCCAGTGCTCGATTTTGAAATAGAGATAAATAATTTTGAGAGGTATGATCTCATTGTCAACATAACAACCAAGAGTTCCCAATATCTTCCATACTACATACATTATAGGTGGTTCCCAAACAGAATGGTAAAGATTTCACTCCCCCTCCACCAACAATCACACTCCACGGCCATCCGAAACAACGGGGTACCATCCATACCAACAACAGTCATGGGGGAGTTTTGTTTGCAATTATTTTTTATTTGATTTTGATCTTTTTGATCATGGGACTGGGCATCCCGGTTACCAGCCATTTTTCTCGTGAATGATGAGTGGAGTCCACTCATCTTGAGAATAACCCACCTAGCATGGAAGATACTGACAGCCCCTAGTCGCTACATGAGCGATTCGGGCATACAAAACAGATTATTGTTTGAAGGTTTAGAGTTTCACATGCAAATTTACTTGGAACGGCACGTAAATACCGCATATAGGTAGGTATGGTGGACACTAATGGAAGAAACTTGGTTAAAGGGATTGGGATGCACAAGCAGTATTCCCGCTTAGTACAGATATTTGGGCTATCAAAGGGGGAAAGGCAAGCTCAACATGTTTGAATGATCCATGACAATATAATTTAACTGAGATGTGAGAAAACATAACCCATTATGTTGTCTTCCTTGTCCAACATCAACTCTTTAGCATGTCATACTTAATGAGTGCTCACAATTATAAAAGATGTCCATGATAGTATATTTATATGTGAAATCTCTCTTCCTTCAATATTCTTTCATGAATTGTTAAAATGACCAATACAATGCTTGCTAACCTTCAATAAATTTATAACCTCTACTTCTTAGATGTTGAAGTCACTACTCCCCATGGGATAAGCAAATGAGAGATATACAATTTCAGATTTATGACATTCAACTCATTCAACCATTTACTCATAGGATATAAGTGAAGCACACGAGTAAATGACAAGCTACTCCAAAAAGATATAAGTGAAGATCAATGAGTACTTAAATAATTATGTAACAATGTGAAGACTCTCTCGCATTTAAGTATTTCAGATCTTGGTATTTTATTCAAGCAGAAAGCAAAACAAAACAAAATGACATTTCAAGGATAGCACGACTCATATGAAGCAGCAAAAACTTAGGTTCAACCGATACTAACCGTTAATTGTTGAAGAAGAAAGGTGGGATGCCTACCGGGGCATCCCCAAGTTTGGATGCTTGAGACTTCTTGAAATATTATCTTGGGGTGCCTTGGGCATCCCCAATCTTGAGCTTTTGTGTCTTCTTAATTCCTTCTATATCACGGTTTCCCTAAATCTCAAAAACTTCATCCACACAAAACTCAACAAGAACTCGTGAGATAAGTTAGTATAAAACAATGCAAAACCTTATCATTTTATATTGTAAAAAATTGCTAAAATTATTATTCAACATTTAATACTAAATGTCTCTGCATATTTAATACTCCTATCCTAAAATAGAATCATTAAACAAGCAATCATATGCAAACAATGCAAACATAACAGCAATCTGCCAAATCAGTATAGTCTGTAAAGAATGCAAGATTCATCATACTTCCCTAACTCCAAAAATTATAAGAAAAATACTATGCTGTAGAAGATTTATCAGATCTCATTATGAAAAAAGATTCAACATTATATCACTCTCTGACTTTTCTAGGGCATTTTTGGAACAGCGGTAAACTTTCTGCTTTGAAACAGCAACATATATACTTGCAAAATAAGCATGGTAAAGGCTATCCTTGACATTTTTATTGAAAAGATAGATGCAAAAACATTATCCTAAATAACATCAAGCAAATACTAACAAAATAAAATGACGCTCCAAGCAAAACACATATCATGTGGTGAATAAAAATATAGCTTCAAGTAAAGTTACCGATGAACGAAGACGAAAGAGGGGATGCCTTCCGAGGCATCCCCAAGCTTAGGCTCTTGGTTATCCTTGAATATTACCTTGGGGTGCCTTGGGAATCCCCAACTTAGGCTCTTACCACTCCTTATTCCATAGTCCATCGAATCTTTACCCAAAACTTGAAAACTTCACAACACAAAACTCAAAACAAAACTCGTAAGCTCCGTTAGTATAAGAAAATAAATCACCACTTAGGTACTCTTGTGAACTCATTTTAAATTCATATTGGTGTTAAAACTACTGTATTACAACTTATTTATGGTTCATACCCTCCAATACTACTCATAGATTGATCAAAATAAGCAAACAACACACAGAAAACAGAATCTGTTAAAAACAGAACAGTCTGTAGTAATCTGTATCAAACGTATACTTCTGGAACTCCAAAAATTCTGAAATAAATGGGTGGACCTGGGTAATTTGTATATTAATCATCTTCAAAAAGAATCAAGCTAAAAGCACTCTTCTGTAAAAAAATGGCAGCTAATATCATGAGCGCTAAAGTTCTGTTTCTTACAGCAAGATCATATAGACTTGACCCAAGTCTTCCCAAAGGATCTACTTGGCACTTTATTGAAACAAAAGCTATAAAACATGATTACTACAGTATCATAATCATGTGGACACACACAAAAAGTAAGGGTAAATATTGGGTTGTCTCCCAACAAGCGCTTTTCTTTAATGCCTTTCTAGCTAGGCATGATGATTTCAATGATGTTCACATAAAAGATAAGAATTGAAACATAAAGGGAGCATCATGAAGAATATGACTAGCACACTTAAGTCTAACCCACTTCCTATGCCTAGGGATTTTATGAGCAAACAACTTATCGGAACAATAATCAACTAGCATAGGAAGGCAAAACAAGCACAACTTCAAGATTTTAAGCACATAGAGAGGAAACTTGATATTATTGCAATTCCTACAAGCATATGTTCCTCCCTCATAATAATCAATAGCATCATGAATGAATTCAACAATATAACCAGCACCTAAAGCATTATTTTCATGAGCTACAAGCATAGAAAATTTACTACTCTCCACATAAGCAAAATTCTTCTCATTCGGAATGGTGGGAGTATCATAAGAGACTTGAATACTATAAATTGTTTCCACATTAAAGGTGTAATGTTCAGAAAAAGGGTAATCATAATCATGACAAGTTTTATAAATATAATCATCACTACTTTTTATAGCATAAGTTTTATCACAATAATCATCATAAGTAGCAACTTTGTTCTCATCATAATCGATTGAAACCTCTTCCAAGATAGTGGAATCATCACTAAATAAAGTTGACACTCTTCCAAATCCACTTTCATATTCATCACAATAAGATTCAACATCCTCCAAAATAGTGGGATCATTACTTCCTAAAGTTGACACTCTTACAAACCCACTTTCATCACTATAATCATCATAGGTAAGAGGCATGCTATCATCATAACAACTTTGCATATCAAAACTTGAGGGGCTAAAAATATCATCTTCATTAAATGTAGCATCCCCAAGCTTGGGAAAAACATTAATTTCAGCAAATATATTCTCAAATATTTCATCCTCATCAAACATATCATCCCCAAGCTTGGGCCTTTTCATATCATAAGCATAATCACTCTCATCATTAATAGTATGGATAGGACCAATAGTATAGCAATTATCATCATCACAATGAGTAGTAGGAGCAACATCATTTGGGAGGGATACGTTTTTACCTTTGCTTCTCCGTTTTTTATTTTTCTTCCTCACATCATGTGTGTGTTCAACCCTCTTCTTTTAGCTCCTTATTTATGAGATTGGTTGAATAGAAGGCTCCTCCTCGATACCTGATTCATCATAAGAAATAATAGGAGGATAATGGGAAGTCTCTTCCTTTTCGTTAGTATTGTCTTCATCTTCTATTTGTTTTCTTTTCTTTAGGTAATTGTCAATATAAGGATTTTCAATGCAATTCACCGCACAATACAAATAAATTTTCTCTAGATCAATATCAAGAAAATTCTCAAGATTAAATTCTGGAACAAGCTTAGTTGCATGTTTCAATTCTTCATAACCCAAAAGAAAACTAAGTTCATTATGATGCGCAAGGGAAATCAATTCATCACAATTTTTGGACACGATTCGATCATGAAACAATTTGCATCAAAGATTTAAATGACCATGTTCATTGCAGAGTTCACAAGTACGGTAAAAATATCTTAAATTTTCAGCACTAACATTAAGCATTTCTTGCAACCCTTTAATTTCTAGATACTTATGCCTCTTGCAATATCTATTTTCCCTATTTGGTGTGTACTTGCAAACCCAATCAACTCCACAAAAATCAACATGCTTATAAGAGATATTTTCATCATAACTAGTGCAATCATCATTAGTACTATGGATATTCAAAGAGTTCATACTAACAACATTGCAAATATGCTCATCATTCAAAGATTTAGTACCAAGCATTCTAATGCATTCTTCTTCTAGCACTTGAGCACAATTTTCCTTCCCATCATTCTCACGAAAGATATTAAAAAGATGAAGCGTATGAGACAAACTCAAATCCATTTTATTTATAGTTTTCTTTTATAAACTATACTAGTGATAAAACAAGAAACAAAAATATTCGATTGCAAGATCTAAAGATATACCTTCAAGCACTCACCTCCCCGGCGACGGCGCCAGAAAAGAGCTTGATGTCTACTACAAGACCTTCTTCTTGTACACGTTGTTGGGCCTCCAAGTGCAGAGGTTTGTAGGACAGTAGCAAATTTCCCTCAAGTGGATGACCTAAGGTTTATCAATCCGTGGGAGGCGTAGGATGAAGATGGTCTCTCTCAAACAACCCTGCAACCAAATAGCGAAGAATCTCTTGTGTCCCCAACACACCCAACACAATGGTAAATTTTATAGGTGCAATAGTTTGGCGAAGAGATGGTGATCCAAGTGAAATATGGATGGTAGATAAAGGTATTTGTAATATGAAATTATAAAAACAGCAAGGTAACAAGTGGTAAAGTGAGCGTAAACGGTATTGCAATGGTAGGAAACAAGGCCTAAGGTTCATACTATCACTAGTGCAAGTTCTCTCAACAATAATAACATAATTGGATCATATAATTATCCCTCAACATTCAAGAAAGAGTCACTCCAAAGACACTAATAGCGAAAAACAAACAAAGAGATTATGGTAGGGTATGAAACTGATACGTCTCCAATGTATCTATAATTTTTGATTGCTCCATGCTACTTTATCTATTGTTTTGGACTATAATGGGCTTTATTTTCCACTTTTATATTATTTTTGGGACTAACCTATTAACCGGAGGCCCAACCCAGAATTGTTGTTTTTTTGCCTATTTCAGTGTTTCGAAGAAACGGAATATCAAACAGAGTCCAAACGGAATGAAACCTTCGAAAACATGATCTTCTCACCGAACGTGATCCAGGAGACTTGGACCCTACTCCGAGAAGTGCCAGAGGCGGTCACGAGGGTGGGGGCGCGCCCTCCCCCCTGGGTGCGCCCCCCTGCCTCCTGGGCCCCCTGATGCTCCACCGACGTACTCCTTCCTCCTATATATACCTACGTACCCCCAACAGATCGGGGACGGAGCCAAAAACCTAATTCCACCGCCGCAACTTTCTGTATCCACGAGATCCCATCTTGGGGCCTGTTCTGGAGCTCCGCCGGAGGGGGCATCTACCACGGAGGGCTTCTACATCATCACCATAGCCCCTCCGATGAAGTGTGAGTAGTTTACTTTAGACCTTCAGGTCCATAGTTAGTAGCTAGATGGCTTCTTCTCTCTTTTTGGATCTCAATACAATGTTCTCCCCCTCTCTCGTGGAGATCTATTCGATGTAATCTTCTTTTTGCGGTGTGTTTGTTGAGACCGATGAATTGTGGGTTTATGATCCATCTTATCTATGGAAAATATTTGATTCTTCTCTGAATTCTTTTATGTATGATTAAGTTATCTTTGCAAGTCTCTTCGAATTATCCGTTTGGTTTGGCCAACTAGATTGGTAGTTCTTGCAATGGGAGAAGTGCTTAGCTTTGGGTTCAATCTTGCGGTGACCTTACCCAGTGATAGAAAGGGTTGCAAGGCACGTATTGTATTGTTGCCATCGAGGATAACAAGATGGGGTATTTATCATATTGCATGAATTTATTCCTCTACATCATGTCATCTTGCTTAAGGCGTTACTCTGTTTTTAACTTAATACTCGAGATGCATGCTGGATAGCAGTCGATGAGTGGAGTAATAGTAGTAGATGCAGAATCGTTTTGGTCTACTTGTCACGGATGTGATGCCTATATACATGATCATTGCCTAGATAACCTCATAACTATGCTCAATTCTGTCAATTGCTCAACAGTAATTTGTTCACCCACCGTAGAATACTTATGCTCTTGAGAGAAGCCACTAGTTAAACCTATGGCCCCCGGGTCTATTCTCATCATATCAATCTCCATCACTTTATTTACTTGCTTTTGCTTTCACTTTTTACTTTGCATCTTTATACCAAAAATACCAAAAATATTATCTCTATCAGATCTCACCCTCGTAAGTGACCGTGAAGGGATTGACAACCCCTAAGCGTTGGTTGCGAGTAGCTATCATTTTGTGCAGGTACGAGGGACTTGCGCTTGGTCTCCTACTGGATTGATACCTTGGTTCTCAAAAACTGAGGGAGATACTTACGCTACTGTGCTGCATAATCCTCTCCTCTTTGGGGAAATCCAACGCAAGCTCGAGATGTAGCAGAAACCACCTCAAAGTTATCCTTTCTATTCTATCTACTCAAGAGTCCGTAGTAAAATAACATGAAGCTATTCTTTCCGTTCGATCTATCATAGAGTTCATACTAGAATAACACCTTAAGACACAAATCAACCAAAACCCTAATGTCACCTAGATACTCCATTGTCACCTCAAGTATCCGTGGGCATGACTATACGATATGCATCACACAATCTCAGATTCATCTATTCAACCAACACAAAGTACTTCAAAGAGTGCCCCAAAGTTTCTATCGGAGATTCAAGACGAAAACGTGTGCCAACCCCTATGCATAGGTTCATGGGCAGAACCCGCAAGTTGATCACCAAAACATACATCAAGTGGATCATGTGATATCCCATTGTCACCACAGATAAGCACGGCAAGACATACATCAAGTGTTCTCAAATCATTAAAGACTCAATCCGATAAGATAACTTCAAAGGGAGAACTGAATCCATTACAAGAGAGTAGAGGGGGAGAAACATCATAAGATCCAACTATAGTAGCAAAGCTCGCCATACATCAAGATCATGCTAAATCAAGAACACGAGAGAGAGAGAGAGAGAGAGAGAGAGAGAGAGATCAAACACATAGCTACTGGTACATACCCTTAGCCCCGAGGGTGAACTACTCCCTCCTCGTCTTGGAGAGTGCCAGGATGATGAAGATGGCCACCGGTGAGGGATCCCCCCTCCGGCAGGGTGCCGGAACAGGGTCCCGATTGGGTTTTGGTGGCTACAGAGGCTTGCGGCGGCGGAACTCCCGATCTATTTTCTCCGTTAAATGTTTTAGGGTATATGGGAATATATAGGTGAAAGAGGTCGGTCGGGGGATGCTCGAGGGACCCACAAGATAGGGGGCGAGCCTAGTAGGGGGGCACCCTCGTGGCTTCCTCGAAGCTCCTCTGACGTGAACTCCAAGTCTCCCGGATCATGTTCGTTCCAAAAATCACTCTCCCAAAGGTTTCATTCCGTTTGAACTTCATTTGATATTCCTTTACTTCGAAACACTGAAATAGGCAAGAAAACAACAATATGGGTTGGGCCTCCAGTTAGTAGGTTAGTCCCAAAAATAATATAGAAGTGTATAATAAAGTCCGTAATCATCCAAAACAGATAATATAATAGCATGAATGCTTCATAAATTATAGATACATTGGAGACGTATCAGGGTCGTGCGTGGGATGGCCTCAGCATGCTCGCATCATCTCGCAACTGATATCAAAGAGGCGGCCCGTGCTGCCCTTATTAAAAAGGAAGGATCTGCAGGGGCGCTACTCATTTACTAAGTGGACTCAGGTTGCAGCCTACATGGCACCGCTCCCCGCGATCACGGGGTGGTAATTGGTTGTCGCACCCGTCCCCACACCTCCTTTTGCTTTGCCACGTACTCTCCATGTGTTGGGAAGGGCAGGCGGCTGGCGCGAAGAATGTAGGCATTAATGTTGAGACGGAGAATTATGCACTTGTGGATTGGGGGAGCGGGTCGGGTATGATTCCCCATGCTTCAAGAGGCCGCATTGGTCGTATGGGGCGGCCGCCCCTTGGGATGGGTGGCCAGGCCCCGGCCTTAGTCCTCTATAAATGGGGGAGAGGGACGGTGCTTCTCCACACTCGCCCTCCTTTCCTCCCTCTTGCTCGCCATCTTCTTTTGACCCTCCATGGTGAGAGGGCGCTCTAGCGCCTCGACAGCAGTGATGAAGACTCCTGCTCGACAATGTGTCCCTCCTTCCTCGGAGCCTCCGGCGGCAGAACCCACTGTGATGGGGAGAGGAAGGGGACGGGGTAGAGCTCATCGCGGTGTTCGAGGAGGAGGTGGTCGGGGCAGCGTATCCGTTGCGCTCCCGCCGGCAGCCCCTCCTCTGATGAGCAGCCACATCGGGTACCAACCCTATGAGTTCTTCATCAGGCTACATAAGCATGTGCGCAATCGCCTCCGGCTTCCGACTCCGTTCACTCGGGTGATGTAGGAGGAGGCCCCGCAGGCCTTGAGGCTTCACATGAGGGACTGTGGGAACGGCAGCATGTGGGCTGACGTCGACTTTCCCCGCCCTCACGTCATGTATCTTCGACAGGGGTGGAAGACTTTCGCGTGTACTCACAGCTTGACGGAGGGGCATGTTCTCTATTTTAAGTTAATGGAGAGCGGCCTCCTCTCCGTCAAGGTCTTTGGGAACTCCAGAATTCTCCTAGGGTACTTCGTGGAGGGCGCCACTAACGATGAAAGCTCCTCCTCGAGCGAAAGTGGCGAGGAGGACAACGCCAGCAACAACGACGACAGCGGGTGGGAGGATGATGACTCTAGCTCCGGCTGACCGCCAGTGGCCACACCATCGTCTGGCCCGCTCCCTCCCCCGGCAACACGCCTTGGCGGGGGCCTCGTCCTGCTGTCCCTAGCGACAGTGGTTGGCGGGATTCCTCGTCGAGCTCTCCATCACCCAGTTCCCCATGCCCGTCACCTTGTGCGTCCTGCCGTGCCTGGAGAGGAATGGGGGCAAGAACGGGGATTATGGGACACTTATCTTTTTCTCAATTTGTAGGCACTTGCCAAATCTTAACTTTCTAGGAAATGTATTCTACCGAGCCCATGCTTATGTTCTATAATATATGTACTTGCATCAGCAAATCAATGAAAAAGATCAGCTTTCACCCGGAACTCATGCACGCGTATGCTCGTGCAGAGGCAAAATGCCCCTTTAATGAAAAATAAATGAATCCCCTCGGTAAGCTACCTTGCCGGGGCTCCTGTGCCTGCTGGAGAATCACATCTGCCGGGTTATAGGCGCAGGGTCCAGCCCCCTGCGAAACTCTTCTTTTTCCCATGGTTACTGCCATTACCTCGACCGAAGCAGTGCTTGAGTCGGGGATGGGAGCACCCAAGTCTAGATAGAGTGGCAAGGTTTTCTAATGCGCTAGTCACAAATTACGAACATGAATGGGCAGGGGAGGAAATTTATCTGATTAGGTTGTTGACGGAGATGCCACGCCAAGTAGTCTTCTCAATCTCTTGCCGGGGTGTTTCCATTGCGGACGGAGGGAAGAGATGGCAGGGACATGGAATCTTGGCGGTTTCCTAACACCTGTTAGAATCTAAGGTAGCATAGTATCCTGGACAAGTACGCATGCATACATATATAAACATGGAAACTAGCAGGAAATTATACAAGCTAAAAACTATCTCGCTGCATGTAGGGTCTACGCCTGGCTATGTACATAGGGTTACATGCCTTGCTTGCAAGGCTAGTACAAAAGGGGGTTGCCGGAGCTCCCGGCAACCGCGCCCTATGGGTAAAACTTGTGAAGATTTTCGATGTTCCAGGAGTTGCTCTCCAGGCAGACTACGCCGGGCCTGGTGACTCGTATTACCCGATAGGGGCCTTCCCACTTTGGCGTCAACTTGTTTGAATTCTTGGCGGACTGAATGCGTCGAAGAACAAGGTTGCCTTCCTCAAGGCTTCGGGCATGAACCTTGCGGCTATGATAGCGGTGCAAGGCTTGCTAGTAGCGAGCGAATCGCACAGCAACTCAAAGACGATCTTCCTCAAGGAGTGTTGCATCATCTTGGCGCAACTACCCTTGCTCAAGCTCATCATAAGCAAGCACTCGAGGTGACCCGTATATGAGTTCAGTGGGGAGAACTGCTTCTGCCCCGTAGACCAGGGAAAAGGGTATCTGGCCAATGGCTCGATTTGGTGTTGTTATGATTGACCAAAGAACCCTTGGCAACTCATCAATCCAGCGCCTTCCACACTTGTGCAGCTTGTTGAAAGTCCTTGTTTTCAGGCCTGGCAACACTTCAGCATTTGCCCTTTCTACTTGGCCGTTGCTCCTTGGATGAGCAATAGAAACAAAACATACCTTGGTGCCAAGGTCCTGGATATACTGCATGAAGGTGCGGCTCGTGAACTGTGTGTCGTTGTCGGTGATGACTCTGTTTGGCACACCCAAACGGCATACGAGTCCCTTAAAGAACTTGATGGCTGATTGTGCTATCACCTTCCTCACTGGCTCCACTTCTAGCCACTTTGTGAACTTGTCAATCACAATGTACAAGTACTCAAAGCCCCCGACAGCGCGGGGAAAGGGGCCCAGTATGTCGAGCCCCCAGACTGAAAATGGTCAGGAGAGAGGGATTGTCTGAAGGGCTTGAGCTAGTTAATGAATCTTCTTTGAATGAAACTAGCACGCTTCACACTTGGTTACTAGTGTCGTTGCATCCTTGAGGGCAGTGGGCCAGAAGAAACCTTCTCAGAATGCTTTGCCGGCAAGGGCTCTTGACCCTATGTGGGAGCCACATATGCCTCCGTGTATCTCTGCCAAAAACTCCAGTCCGTCCTCCCAGGAATACAATTCAATTTCACGCTGTTTGGCCTTCTTCTGTAAAGAGTATCATCCACAAACTAGTACATGCTAGACTGGCGGGCTACTTTCTCTGGTTCTTCCTGCTCCTCGGGGAGCTCCCTGTTTGGAGGAAACGGAGTGTATGCTATGCCCATGCCGGAGCCTGGGGCTCCATGGCAAGGACCAAAGGCATGCTTTCTGCTGTGGGGGCGGCTACCTCGACGGCAAAGGCCTGGGCCCCTGCCGGGGGCTGCTGTTCTTCAGCAAGCTTGGGGTACCCGGCAACTTCTTTGTCGGCGGCTCTTGGGAGCTCTGCGGGAAAGTACTTGCTAGGACCTGCTTTCCTTCGCTTGCTATGTTCCACTGATGGTTCGACGGATGGCTGAGTTAATTGAAGTACAAAGGTACCTTGTTCCACAGGTAGCTTGAGGGCAGTGCGTTTCGACAGGTCATCGGTAATGTTGTTCTCTGCTCGAGGAACATGCTCTGCTTGTAGACCGTCAAAGCGCTCTTTCAACTTCCTCACTTCATCCACGTAAGCCTCCATCAGCGGACTCTGATAATCCTTATTAACTTGCCTAACGACAAGTTGTGAATCTCCTCTGATAATAAGCTTCCTAATCCCGAGGTCAGCCGCGATCTTGAGACCGGTGAGCAGCCCCTCGTATTCAGCGGTGTTGTTTGTCGACCTCTTCCGGGGGAAGTGCATCTGGATCACGTACTTGAGGCATTCTCCAGTGGGTGCGACAAGCAACACGCCGGCACCTACACCTTGTAACGAGACGGCTCCATCAAAGTACATAATCCAATGACTACTTACCTCTTTGCCGGGAAGGTTTGTTTCTTGAACTTCTTCGTCGGGTGTGGATGTCCATTCTGCTATGAATTCTGCCAATGCTCTGCTCTTGATCATCGAGTTACTTTCAAATCTGAGCCCAAAGCTTGACAACTCCACTGCCCATTCCACAATCCTCCCCGTCGCATCTGGATTGTGCAAAATATGTTGCAACGGGAGGCGAGTGACGACGGTGATCCCGTGCACTTGAAAATAATGACACAGCTTTCTCGAGGCCATAAGGAGGCTGAAAAGCAACTTCTGCATCCCAGAGTACCTTGACCTTGCCCCCTGCAAAAGCAAGCTGACAAAGTAGACTAGGTGATGCACCATCTTCTTCTTCTTATGCTTTACCTCGCCTGCTTGCACATACGCTGTTTTGCCGGGATCGGATCCTGCGAGGGATTCTCCCTTGCCGGGATCGGATCCTGCCGGGTCCAGCTCTTCTCCTAAGGGCCTTGCCATTGTTGTCGCCTCCTCCTCAACCTCCCTATGCGCCACTAGCACAGCACTGACCACTTGATTTATCGCTGCCAGGTATAGCAGCAACGACTCTTGTGGTTTGGGTGCGACAAGTATTGGTGTAGAGGAGAGGTATCTCTTCAAATCCTCCAGTGCTGCCTCTACCTCCGAGGTCCATTTCATTGGACCGGCCTTTTTCAAAATCTTGAAAAAGGGGAGGGCGCACTCAGCAGATTTAGAGATGAACCTGCTCGGGGCGGCGACGCAGCCGGCGAGCCTCCGGACATCCTTGACACGTCTTGGCACCTCAATTTGCTCGATTGCTTTGATCTTGTCAAGATTTGCTTCGATCCCGCATTGAGACACAAATAACCCAAGAATCTTGCCAGACGGAACGCCGAACACGCCCTTCTCTGGGTTGAGCTTGAGGTTGATCCTGCACAAGTTTGTGAAGGTTTCTTCCAAGTCCTGCACGAGCGTAGCCTTGTCTTTGGTTTTGACCACTATGTCATCCATGTAAGCCTCCATATTTCTATGGAGCTGGGGCTCAAAACCAATTTGGACCACTCGGGCGAATGTTGAACCAGCGCTCTTCAACCCGAAAGGCATCCATACAAAACAGTGCATACCACATGGGGTGATGAACGCGGTTTTCTCTTCATCTTCCTTCGTCATGAAGATCTAATGGTACCCCGAGTAAGCATCAAGGAACGATAGCAGGTCGCACCCAGTAGTGGAGTCCACTATCTGATCGATACGCGGTAATGGGAAAGGATCCTTTGGGCAGGTTTTATTGATATCTGTATAGTCGATACATAGCCTCCACTTCCCATTTGCCTTACGTACTATGACCGGATTGGCCAACCACGTCGGTGGAGAACTCCCCTGACCAAACATGCCGCCTCCAACTTCCTGATCTCCTCGATGATGAACTCTTGTCGCTCCAAAGCTCGCTTTCTGACCTTCTGCTTGACAGGCCATGCATGAGGGTAGACAGCAATATGGTGCTCAATCACCTCCCTGGGAATGCCGGGGATGTCGGATGCTTTCCATGCAAACACGTCGACATTTGCCCGCAGGAAGGCAACGAGCGCGCTTTCCTATTTGCTGTCAAGGGTGGAGCTTATGACGAAAGCTCCGCCGTGCCATCCTCCTTGACAGACACCTTCTTGGTTTCCGGCGGGGCCGCCTTGGACTTTTTGCTCTTGCCGGTAGAGCTCTCTAGTACATCTCCAGCAGAAACACGGCACTCCAAGGAGGCGCGTTTGCCGGAAAGGGTATAGGAGCCCTTGCCGGAGCAAGGAGTCTTGTCGGCGGCCGAAGCCTTACTGGTCCTCTTCCCGGTGGAAGGAGCGGGTGCCTTGGTGGCAGATGTTGAAACTGCTTCTCGGTAAAGCTGATCGGCGCAAATGAGAGTGTCCTTCCTATCACAGCCGATAGTGATGATGCTCATCGGGCCAGGCATCTTCAGCTTGTTGTAGGCGTAGTGCGACGCCGCCATGAACTTGGCCAGCGCGGGGCGGCCAAGGATCCCGTTGTATGGCAATGGGATCTCTGCAACATAAAAAATGATCCTCTTTTTCATGTAATTGAGGTCGCCACCAAATGTAACTGGTAGCATGACCTTTCCCTTGGGCTGACTCCTCCCGGGTTGATCCCTTCGAATGTGACCGTCTCCTCGAGATCTTCATCAGGGATCTGCAGCCTCTTGACCATGTTGGGCGAGATCAAGTCAAGGCCGGCCCCACTGTCAACTAACATCTTCGTCACCTTGAGGTTGCGTATTGTTGGGGATACCAACAACGGCAAACACCCGACCGCGATGATGCGATCAGGGTGATCCTCAGCGTCAAAAACGATAGGCGTGTGAGACCACCTCAATGGCTTCTGGGCATCGACCATTGGTTCCGTTGCACTAATCATACGCGCCCACTGTTTCAGTTAGCAGTGGGAAGAATGCAGCGAAGAACCTCCATCGACACAGATGACTTTTGTCGCCTTCTGGAACTCATGCTCGATGGATTCGTCGTCATCATCACGATCGTCATCCTCCTCTTTCTTGTTGCGGCCTCGAGCAAGCCTCTCTTGTTGCTTTTCATTGTTGTTGCATCCTCCTTGGCCGCCACACTTCTTGTCGAACCCTTCAGCACCTCCTTGGCCCTCCTCCTTATCCCGTCTCTCGTACTCAGCCCTTTGCTTCTCCATCAGCAGCTCCACTTGGTGGCAGTTCTTGATGTCGTGGCCCTTCGTACGGTGAATCTTGCAGTACTGCTTGTCGGAGCCCTCTAACTTGCCGGCAACCGCCAAGGCCCTGCAGGCGTCACACCGGGCAACCTCCTTGCCGAGGTCGTCGACCTTGGCCTTCTTGGCGGTGTCGGGGTCGCCGAATTCCTCAACGGCAAGCACGGTCTTGCCCTTGCGCTTCCTGTTACGCCGCCAACTTTTCTTCGCTGGGGCGACAATGTCTTCGTCTTCTGAGTCTCTTCCCACGCCAGCGTCTTCACCGGGGTACTTCCTTCCATCCTCCGCTCGGGCACATCTATCAGCCAGAACATACAGCTCGGCAACATCCGCGACCTTGTTCATGGCCAACTCTTCACGCATCTTTTGATTGCGCATGTTCTGGTGAAACGCGCTGATGACAGCGGCGGGATGAACATTGAGGATGTTGTACTACACATGGCTAAATCTCTGTATGTACTTGCGCAATGATTCGCCATCTCTCTGAGGGATCACGTGCAAGTAACTTGCCTGCCCAGGAGCTACATGGCCGCCTGTGAAGGCACCAACAAAATCGTGGCATAGGTCGGACCAAGAGGCAATGGAATTCATCGGCAGATGCATCAACCATGACCTGACATTGGGCTTGAGTGCCAACGGGAAATAGTTGGCAAGTATCTTGTCGTCTTGTGCCCCGGCAGCTTGCATTGCAATAGTGTAAACGCTCAAGAACTCAGACGGGTGAGTCTTGCCGTCGTACTTCTCCGGGACCTCTGGTTTGAACGTACGGGTGTCGGGCCACTGGAATTGCCGCAGCTTGCAGGTGAATGCTGGAAAAGTGATTGCATATGGCAAGTCACCAGCACCCCCCGGCGCAGGCCTGTACTCAGCAGGCCCAGCACGCCTATCGGACTGGTGACGTGCTTCCCGTCGCCATTCGATAGTAGTCCGAGTGTCCTCCTTGAGGCGCTCTTGAATGGTCACGGCACGTCCGTGGGTCTGATGACGCCGTGGACACGTTGTCATGGGTGTCGCCCCAACGGGCCGACCGTGGCGAACGGGAGTGGATCATGGTTGCAGTGCCCTCGACCCTTCCACTGCCTGCACGCGTCGGCTTGTCATTTTGGCGCCATGAGGGGCTTGCTCCCCGGTGGCCATCTCTGTTGGCATGGCCAATGGGGCTTTGTATAGCAGCCCTCCACTCTTCTTGCTTCTCCAAGGAGGAGGAAAGTCGAGGAGTCTGTGCTCGCGATAGTGCTTCTGCTTGCGTGAGTGGCAGTGACAGGCGCGAGGAATCAGAGGAACTCAGACTTCTAACAACGTTAGAAGGAGTCCCACCTCAATTCCGCGGCCGCGCGCTCTTTTCTCCTACATCATGGCGTGCATGCCGGCCCTGCATATCTTGAGAGTGACGTTCAGGGCACTTACTGGGGCGATGCCTGGGGTCCTCAACATTGTGGCACGGTTCGTCGTACACAAGCTGAGGAGACCGCGGCACGCGCGTTGGCGAGGTCAATCTTCTGCCCTTTAGATATCCCTGAACCACCCGCAGGTGGCGCAGCTCCACCCTTGGGCACGATGGCGCGCCGACCTCCGTCGCCGTTGTGGAGGGCATCGGCGGCCCGACTTCTAGTATTCGGATGATGCAGACGATCTAGATCTCCTCCACCGCTGGCGCCCGCCCGTCGCCTGCTCATGCAGGTGCGGGCGGAGCGGCCCTGGACGGGCCGACCGCCGCGGTAGTCTTCTTCTTTGGAGCCATAGTGATGAAGGTGCTACTGTACTAACTATAGACCAGATTCTCACAACTAAATCCACCCCCTACCTGGCGCGCCAAAGATGTCGGGGAAACCGATCACCTATGGGGTAACTAGGATCCCTTCTATGTTCGGCGGGGGATTAGTTGCACGAAGAGCAAGTCGAGTTGTTAGCACAAAGAAGGTTTTTATCCAGGTTCGGGGCGCAGAGATGCGTAATACCCTAGTCCTGCTTTATCTGGTTATCTGAGTGTTCTTGAGCTTTCAAACTAGCTATAGTGTGTGCCTTGTTCAAAAGTCTGAATCCTCTCTCTGTACGCCTCGGGCCTCCTTTTGTACACAAAGGGGTTGCCAAAGTGGCACCCAGGAGGTGGCAAGCTACAGTGGTACGAGTTTATCGCTTGATCAGCGTAGGACTAGCACATTTAATGCGACGCCTACGTGTCCTATCACTTTATTAGGGATGGCAACAGAGGCCATCCCGTCCTTCGCCGCTTCCCCTCGCCTTGCCAAGCATCTGGGCCGACGAGGCATGCAGCGCCACGCTGGCCAACCAGCTGCTGTGTTGGCAAAGTGATAGGCTTCCACGAAGATCCGCATGCCGCCACGCAGGCGCCTGCTTCGCTGGCATGCTTATCGCTGCGTTGGAGTGGTGGCGAGGTGGCGGAAACCTACTGAGCACGGGCCTGGCTACGGCCCAGTCGAGTCGTCCCCGGCAAGGGTCTTGCCAGGGGTCTTCATCATTTGATCCCACATGGACTTGTGGGTTGTCGATCTTCATGAGGAGCCGCATGCTACCAGGCATGTGCTCTTCAAATCTTGGTCTTTAACATTGTCGATGGTACCAGAGCTCTCAAGCCCAAGGGTGGTGGCCTTGCTGGTCTTTTCGCAAGCTGCCCCGGCAAGGGGCTCGCCGGGGGTCGTGCAGGTTGCCTCGGCAAGGCTTGTTGCCGGGCGTGGCCCTGCTTGCCTCTTGCTGCTTGCTACTCTGGGCAGCTGTCTTGATATTCTTTGTACCTGTTTTGCCTTCTGTTGTCTTCCTCTGCCTCGCCAAGCCTTGCTGCAGGGGTGGCTGCGACCGTTCGTGCACAAGTAAGACGTACAAAAGTATCCATATTTTTGTACACCGACTGATCGCGACGCACGGCGCGGGAGGTCGTCCCTTGCGGCCATCCTTGGCTTTGGTGGTGGATGTTTTGTCCCCTCCTCTTCGGCGAGGGCGACTGCTGGTGGTCTCCCACTGGTCCAGGCCAGCGGCTTTGGTGGGGCGAAACATGGGTGGTTCCGATGTGGTTGGTACACACATGAAAGAAAAGCCAAAACATAATTAGAATCCAAGCCAAGATAGATAAAACTAAAACAAAACAACATACGGAAATAAGTTGCTAGAGAAAAAATAAGTTTATTCCCGCGCGGCAAAGCGTGATTTGACGAAAATGGGTTTCTCCGCCTGATATTATATACCTAAAATCTTAAGAGTACACGCGCACTTTTTTGTAGGAACGGGCGGCCGGCTTGTTTGTGTATCTTTTTTTTGTCAGTTAGTGTATGTTTTTGTTAGCATTAAATGCTTACAGACTGGTCTGGGAAACAGATTCACGCACATTTATTTTGGCCTCTTAAATTTTTTAAAAGTCATATCTTTTAAACCACACATCGGAATTCAGATCCGTTTTCATCCTTGGATTCATCGCGACGAGATCTTCGAAACTAGATCCCACATGGATATGTTTCGACAAAATTTTTTGATGCCAATTTGGATGCTATATAGTGCAACTAAGGTACTGTATTGTGCAACTTTATTACTACATGGTGCAACCTTTTTTAAAACCAACTTTGGAATTACATGATCTAACTTCATATGAGGTTGCAACGTACCAACCATAACAACTTGATGTGCAACTAGTCTACTACCCCGACCAACTATCTAGTAGTGGATTAGTGAATTGCAAGCCTTGTCCCTAGTCTAGTTGCATACACATTGATGTTTAGTTGGCATGTAATGTAGTCTAGTTGCACATACATTGATATTTAGTTGGCAGGAAAACTAGTTGCACACACATATGCTCAATTGCCTTGTAATTTAGTCTAATTGCACACACATTGATGTTTGGTTGACAGGACTATTGGCACACACATATGCTCAGTTGGCACGGCATGTAGTCGAGTTGCACACATATTGTTGTTTAGTTGGCAGGAAGACTAGTTCGTCGAAACATCCTCATGTGAAATCTACTTTTAAAGAGCACGTCGCGAGAGTTTTAACTGTGAAAACGGATCTGAATTTTGACAAACGTATTGAAAGTTATGTCTTTTTAAAATTTTAAAATCACAAAATAAATGTGAACAAACACATGAACATGCATATGCATGCACGGGAGGAGGTGCATATGCTGGCATTTAATACGTAGCAGGAAAAAAGACTATTTGATGACTATTCTAATTAGAATAATTAGAAGGGAAAACGAAAAATTACATAAAGTGACAGTCCGCTGGCTAAGCATCCCAGGCGGCCGTGCGCTGGGTAGACGTGTATCATAAAGCAAAGCACAATTTGGCCTCTAGTTATAACTTATAGCTAGCGAAAGCGAAAGCGGGGTGATGTGCGAGAGGTGGAGTCTATCCATATGGGACTGTGCGGCCCTTATCTGAGCTAGGGGAGTAATGCGATCCAGAAAGGATTTTTATTCGATCGAAAAGCTAGCACACTGAAAAGTAGAGGGACAAATCCACCCCCCACCCACCGAGAAAAGGGCTGAAAGGAAAATTATACGAACAATGTCTTTTTTTTTGTTGACTCACTTGCTTAACGGAGAGGAACTTCTTTGCATTATTGCTAGTGAACATGCTCTCTCTGTGCTACTTCCTCAACGCAGAGGAACTTGCTTAGTTCCTTATTCATTTTTCCTTTTTGCAACTGGAACTTGTTTAGTTCTTTGCATTGCTAATATAACATGAAAATAAAATAAAATAAAATGCAGAAGCGGAAAGGATGCCATAAGGTCTGTTTGGCCAATATTTTCTCAATCGCCTATTGCATTTATAATAGTTTTTTTCTCTCGATTGAGTTTCATGGTCAAACCAACCAGCTTAAAGAAAATCTAAACTGCTGAGAAAATGTGGCCAATATATTTTGACACTCGTAAGATGTTTAGGAAAAGTGCACGATATATAGTGTCGCCGGCGTTTACTAATTAAGAGATAAGAGATTGGCAATGGTAACTTTTTAGCAATGGAAAGATAAACCTTCGGGGCATCTGCATACTTGGATGCACACATCCATAATTTATTAAAGTTGATGTAAGAGCTGCAAGGAGTCTTGGTATAGGGGGCATATCGACCTCCTGTAGACAGAGACAGACACGGACCACTTGAATCATCGTCGGCCTTGGCATATAGAGAATGGAAGAGTGAGGTTGAATCCACTGACGGGGAAGGCGTTACTATCCACTTGGATTAATTAAATTCAGATTTGGGTTACTCCCTCTGATCCAAAATAAGTGTTCGAAACTGTGACATTTATCTTAGACCGGAGGGAGTATGTGCTAGCAGGATCATGCAATGGTATATGAGATCCAAAGCACACGAGGAGGACTCTGAAGAATTGAAGTGGTGGACCATGGTCAAGTCAATCACCGAGTCTTCCACCCAGGCTACCTGCAGGGAGGGAAAGTATATTAGATCTTTTCAGTATTTCAGTGAGCTTTGGGAAGTGCTCACCGGACCACTCACCGACCCTCCTCACGGAAATCACCTGACTGATCCATGTTTTTCTTCGAAAAGGAGGATGTTTTCACAAGCTCGAGTCGACCACATCGCACTTTGAGATGCACTTACAGAAAGCTGTTGGTTCCGAAGAAGAAGAGGGGTAAGCATTTCTGTGGTCTCATCCAGGAACAAAAGGAGGCACTGGAGAATCTGACGAAGGTTAGCCTCATACACCTGAACTGCCATCTCACACTTGCTCTCCTTTTCGTTGTCTTCCTCTGATTTCGTGCGACGAACAGACACTCGAGAGCTGTAGCTGGCATGTTGCCGAGTGCCACGGTGGTATTTAGATGCTGACAAAACTGATGGCGTACATCGCCAAATTGTTCAGGGCGGACGGTTTCAAAGGCGAGCTCGATGGCTGTAACATCAGGGAAGCCCTTCTTAGATCCACTGGACTCTGCCGGTTAAGCTTCATGCTCGAGAGCCGCAAATCCAACCAGGGCAATGGACTGCTTAACACAGTTCAGGGATTGGTTCTGGGAGAAGGAATGCTAGGGGTTAATTTTTGGGTCTTCATCATGGAAAGAACAACCTGAAGAAATGTAGTCACTTCTTATCTTGTGTCTGCCTTGTAATTGATTATAGAAAGGAAATGGGTTCTCTGATGTGATGTTGGCAAGTGGCTTCTATGTTGGAGAATGTAGTGTAGCATTTTCTTTACTAGATGGCCTTTCACAGCGCCACACCGCACTCACGCTGTGGTGGTACAAACTGTCCTGTGACTTTCTTTTTGCTTCTTATTGCATTCTATGGTGCTTATAATAAAATATATAGTGTGCATAAAAACGCAAAACGGCCATTACAATCATAATAGATGAGCAGAAAAGAAAGAAGTTCCTGGAAAGAGTAGGGGTACAAAGCAGTACCTTAACATACAGAAGCACATGGCCACAGTCCTGTCTTCAGTTCCATCTTGTTTCCAGATCAGTGGCACCATCACCAGGATCAGGCTCTTTGTGACACATCCACAGGCATGGGAATCAATATTTTGTGCCCTCGGACTTTGTACAGTCCAAGGTAGCAGCTTCGTCATTCAACTGAATCCATAGGACCTAAATAAACCTACTTACGAACAGCAAAAAAGTTGACATCACGGTCAGAGTGCACCATATGTGCCTGAAATAAGAAAACGGTAGAGTGAATGAATATATAAAAGCCCCTCCCAAAGATGATCTGCACAAGAAATTCCTATTCTATGAGAAAGAAAACACATAACCTTGCAACTTCATGAAGTAGAGGAGATTTATTGATAGTTCCATATTTCAAGTCATCAATTCCTGGGCAAATGTATATCGTCTTCCATGTTCTATGTGAATAACCGTTCCGAAATAGCGGAATTACCAAGGTGGGGATGAATAGGCTAACACAAATTGCACATAGTGTGGTACCACTATTAGGGAAAACCTAATACACAGAACCTTACCAGTAGCGTTTGTTAAAATGAGGCGCTACTGCTACTTAGCAGTAGCGCGTTTGGTAAAACGGCTACTTGTTACACGCTTAGCAGTAGCGCGGCAGGGGCAGAACGCGCTACTACTATAATTGCCACACCGTTCCCGACGTGCCAGGTATAGTAGTAGCGCCTTTGTAGAAACAGCGCTACTACTATGGATTTTAGCAGCAGCGCGTTTTGAGACCCCACACTACTGTTATAGCTATTTTCACCTAACCCCCCGCGCGGCCTGATTCCCTCTCCTGATCTGCCTCCTCCCCCAATTCCCAACTCTCTCTTCTCCCCCTCGTCGCCTCCGCCTCGCTGGCGTCTCGCCGCCGTCTCCCCCGACCCCGCCTCGCCGCCGTTTCCCCCGACCCCGCCTCGCCGCCGTCTCCCTCGACCCGCCTCGCCGCCGTCTCCCCCGACCCCGCCTCGCCGCGCCTGGGTGCCGCCGTCTACCCGGACCCCATCTCTCGCCGCCGTCTTGTTTGCTTAGTATGAACCCTAGCTATTTAGTGCTAGTTAGTATGAACCCTAGGCTATTTTTAGTGCTAGTTAGTTAATTACAATTAGTATTAACCCTATTTAATTAGGTAGTACGAACCCTAGTTAAAAATGGATACTTATATGGTAATCAGGGCAGTAGTTCCTAGGTACTAATTACTCCCTCCGTTCCGATTTACTCGTCATGGTTTTAGTTCAAATTTGAACTAAAACCACGACGAGTAAATCGGAACGGAGAGAGTAGTTAGTAAGAACTAGGTACTAGAATATTTTTATTTAGAATATTTTTATTTATAGTAAGTTTATTTTTAGTGAGAACTAGTTGAATTAATAAAACTAGTTAGTAAGAACTTGTTGCTATTTTTTAGTTAAAGCAATTTTTCCCGCCTCGACGTGGACGATGCCTATCCCGCATCCTCGTCGTCGAGTTGGCGGAGGACGACACCTGCTTGACCAGATCGGCCATGTCCGGGACTGGGCTCCGCCGGGGTGGTACTGGGAGGCGCTACCTACCGGGGGGCGCAGGTTGGTGAGGAGCCAGCCTGTCGTTGACCCAAACCTTTTTTGGTGGCGGTCCCGTGGGCCAGTGACGGTCCAGAGGCTCGAGGACTCCGCGGAGGTGGTGCGTCACCGTGTCAGTGAGGAGGACGCGCACGTCCGTTGCTACTTGTTTGCATTGGAGCACAGGTCGTTCTCCAATACCTGGCAGGTTCTCCAGGGATCTCACTGGAGCTATGATCCCGTGATGGTTCCTTCTCTGTGGGTGTCCACCGCCCGCGCCGATACCCGTCGTGTGCTAGGGTTTTAGTTGTATTAGTGATGTTATATGTATGACACTATTCGTGATGTATTAGTGATAATATTTGACGATGTACGGATGCATGAGATGATTTACTTTTGCTTATTGAATGCATGCTAATTTGAGTCTATAAGATATTTTGAAATGTATATCTTGTGTTGCTCAATATCTAAGTGGCCGGTCATGTTTGCAGGTTACACCTCCGAGTGGCCTATGTTTTGCCAGAGTGTTGATTCATTTCTGTTCCGGTAAATTTCAGGCACTCGATATGTCCTATTTTAGCAAAGGTCATGCCGGATTTTTCCGTGAATTTTGGCATGACTTGTGCCAGAATATGTAGGAAATATCGAGTGCCCCGGATTTGTGTGTTGAGTATCCTGTAGTTGTCTTCGATCGATTTTCAATTAATATTTTAACTATGAACATAGGAAATGTCTGACGATGAAAAAGGATTTCGGTATTTGCAAATACTGCGAAGACGAGCGCGGCCTGTACGACGGAATCTTCCTAGATGATGATAGGCGCTTCAGCATCAAGCTGGACGAGAACTTCAAAATGGATACAGTAAGTCACAACGACAAGTATTTTTTCGTAATTAAGCATGACATCTTCTTCATTTGCTTCAACTTATATTTTTTTTTACTATTCTACTATTGTATCCCCTGCCATGCAAGAGTTTTTGTATTGGATAAGATAGGTTTCAGTCATACTAGGGAGGAAAAGAAAGTTTACTTGAAGACCGAGCATGGTTATATTTTCCATGCAAAATTATACAATTCAGACGACTACACCTATTTTGGATGCAAAACATGGCAAGCACTATGCAAGACTTATGCATTTGAGCCTGATATGGTTATCACCTTTGATATTCGTCCGGAAGATGATATTGAAGGTAATACCGACATCTAGGTCGATGTGCAGACGCCTCCAGTTATACCATTATGTAAGTTTCTCAACCATATTTATGTCTTTGATGTTGTTTATTCAAAAATAGTTGACAACTAATTTGTATTGTCAGCTTATTTCAGTGCAAGCAAATATATCCAGCGCTTGGTAGATAGGACCGTATACTGTCCTGGGGCTGAACTCAACTGCGAGGAGCTCAGTCATTATGTTTCATGGCTTGAGGATCTTGATACTGTCAAGACAAATTTTCTTCCTGCATTTAGAAATGTTAGTACTGAAAATGTGCGACCAATAGTGTTCGTATTGAACTACGGTCACATCTATTTAGGAAGGATGGTAACATTCTTACTATTTATCCTCAGTGCATCTTTTCCATACATTACTTTTGAAGCTAAACTTCATTGCTAAGTATGTTATCATACGATGTTCTTCAACAAGGACTCCTGATGAATGTTGTGCCTTATGGGATCGAGACTAAAGGTACCATGAGTATTATCAGCTTACGGCCAAGATATCCTACAGATTACTTTAGTGCATTCAAGATTAGCGATGGATGCTTAATAGTGCAAGACTGGACCAAATATGTGATGGGGGAGCGCAGAGAAGTACTAGGGGGCAGCAAACAGATGCGCTACCCATGATTAGGAGACAGGTTCATCTGCATGCTCCAACTTGATCAAGGAGGAGAGCTATACATGTTTTATGTTATTTTACCTAAGAGAGAGCAGCAGGAGTGATTAGCTAGCTAGAAATGAGTTTGAGGATGATGATGTGCTACACTATTACTATGATGATAAAATAGCTAGTGTTGGTGGTAATGACTATGATGATTATTATTAGCTAGTGTTAGTGGTGATTAAATAAATATTGTTGGTGGTAATGACTATGATGATGATTAAATAGCTTGTGTTGGCGGATTAGATTCAAGTGGAGGCAACATGTGGTGCACATCGGAAGTACTACTAGTCCAAACTAGATCAAGTTTGGATTAGTAGTATACTTTTGACATGCACCACATATTGCCTCCACTTGAACCTAATCCATCTTCATTTGACACATTGTTATGGACATAATGATGTAAACCTCATAACTGGTATTGTACCAATATTTGTATGATGGCGCATAAACACACTAAAAATAAAAAAATAAAAAAAGAATACTAGTAGCGATGGACGGAAAACACGCTGCCAGTAGTTACATTAGCAGTAGCATGGTCTTGAACAAACGTTGCAGCTATTTGTCCTAGCAGTAGCGTGTGCAGGCCCGCGCTACTGCTAAGCAGTAGCTGTAGCGCCTTATTAGTAGCGCGCCTGCCCGCGCTACTGATACACCTAAAACCCGCGTTGCTGCTAGCCTTTTTCCTAGTAGTGTATAGCCATCTCAAACAGCCTTCATGCCAGACAGAAACATCCTAGAAGGGGTCGTGGTCCTTCATGAAACGCTCCATGATATCCACACGAAAAAACTAGATGGAGTAGTTTTTTAAGGTGGACTTTGAGAAAGCGTACGATAAAGTTCAATGGCCATTTCTTCAGCAAGCCTTGCGGATGAAAGGATTTGATCAGTCCTGGAGAAAGTAGGTAGACTCCTTTACGCAAAAAGGCAGTGTCGGAATCACAGTAAATGATGACATAGGTCATTATTTCCAGACACATAAGGGTTTGAGACAGGGAGACCCGATGTCACCTGTCTTGTTCAACATTGTAGTGGACATGTTGAGGATATTAATAGGGAGAGCTAAAGATAATGGCCAGGTAGGTGGACTCATTCCGCATTTAGTGGACAGAGTAGTTTCCATCCTACAATATGTTGATGATACTATCATCTTTATGAAGCAGGATCTGGCGAAAGCAAGAAACATGAAGCTTCTGCTATGCCTGTTTGAGCAGTTATCGGGACTAAAGATTAACTTCCATAAGAGTGAATTGTTCCGCTTTGGGAGAGCTAAAGACGAACAAGAAGCTTATAAACAACTGTTTGGATGTGAACTGAGCTCGATGCTGTTTACATATCTAGGCATACCGATTCACCATCTCAAGCTTTCCAACAACGAATGGAAGTGTATTGAGGATCGATTTGAAAAGAAGCTTAGTTGCACTAGTAGAAACACGACTTTTAGTACCGGTTCGTAAGGACCTTTAATACCGGTTCTGGAATCGGTACTAAAGAGTGGGGACTAAAGGTCCCCCCCCCCCCTTTAGTCCCGGTTCAACACGAACCGGGACCAAAGGCCCACCACGTGGCACGAGACGCATCGTGGTCTGGGGGACCTTTAGTCCCGGTTGGTAAGGTTTTTTTTTTGAAATAAAGCAAAAACAACCCGCCTACTAGACTGGCACGACCTGCATACGACTAACCCAATCTCTAGTTGGGCCAGGATGTAGGCCCATACGGCCCAGTAGGCCCCACAGGGCAGAAGACTTGCAATATGCCCACAAAGGCCTGCTTAGAGAGGAGCTCGACATGGTAGCCACGGCGGGGCTTATAAACCGGTGTGAGCTCCTCTCAACTAGCGAGGTGGGACTAAACATTGTGCACTGCGGGTGGCAGCGCACCACCTTTAGTACCGGTTGGTGGCTCCAACCGGTACTAAAGGGGGGGTCTTTAATACCGGTTGGAGCCACCAACCCGTACTAAAGTCCACCACCTTTAGTACCGGTTGGTGGCTCCAACCGGTACTAAAGAACCCCCCCCCCTTTAGTACCGGTTGGAGCCACCAACCCATACTAAAGGCCACCACCTCTTTAGTACCGGTTCGTGGCACGAACCAGTACTAAAGGTTTGCCATGAACCGGTACTAATGAGCGCCGCCCGCCTGGTCATTGGAACCGGCACTAATGGTCACATTAGTGCCGGTTCAATTGTAAACCGGGACTAATGAGTTTCACATAGATCATTTTTCTACTAGTGTTGCTAGAAGGGAAAACTAATGTCATATGGAGGCCGACTAATTCTCATTAATTCGAAGCTCACGAGTATGCCAATGTTTCTTTTATCCTTCTTCGAAGTCCTAGTCGGGGTTCAGAAAAGATTGGACTTTTATCGATGTCATTTTTTATGGCAGAGTGATGAGTTAAAGAGAAAGTACAGACTTGCTAAATGGGATATTATTTGTAGCCCAAAAGACCAATGTGGGCTTGGAATTGAAAATTTAGAGGTGAAGAACAGATGTCTTCTCAGCAAATGGCTGTACAAGCTATCTGTAGACATCGAGGCCACTTGGGCCCAGATTCTGCGTAATAAGTACCTTCATTCTAAAACCTTGTCTTAGTGTCGATCAGACCGACTAACTCACTGTTTTGGAAAGGACTAATGAGAGTTGGATCAGCATTTTTCCATAGGGCAAAATTCATTATTGGTAATGGTACTTCCACGAGATTCTGGGAGGATACATGGTTAGGGGAGACGCCTCTAGCTATCCAATACCATTCTCTCTATAATATTGTTTAGCGTAGAGATGCTTACGTTGTAATAGTACTATAGTCCACTCCCCTCAATATTTAATTTAGGAGGACTTTAGTGGGAAACCATTGGGAAGCTTGGCCCCATCTTGTGAGAAGATTGATGGATGTAAACCTCTCTCAACAGCCAGACCAGTTGCGCTAGAAAGTTACTCGGAATGGAGTATTTTCGGTAAAATCCATGTATGCTGATATTATTAATTCTGGCATTATCCCTCGATCTTTGCATATCTAGAAAGTCAAAGTGCCCTTAAAAATTAAAGTGTTTATGTGGTTTGTTCACAAGAAAGTCATTCTAACTAAGGACAATTTGGCTAAGCGTAACTGGACAGGATCGTGAAGATGCAGTTTCTGCGATCATGATGAGTCTATCAAACACCTATTTCTTGATTGCCCAATGGCAAAAAAATTATGGCGGTTCATGCACATAGCTTTTAACATTACTCCTCCGAATACCATCCGTACGTGGCTGGATGGAGTACAATCAGAAACCGCGAAACTGTTTCGTGTAGGAGTGTGTGCTTTATTATGGGCTATATGGAATTGCATGAACGATTTGGTTTTTAACAGAACAACACATATTCATTTCTTGCAGGTTATTTTTCAGGCCACTACACTGCTCCGTATGTGGTCGATACTCACTCCGACGGATGCCAGGGAGTGTATGGTTACTGGATCTATCCGTTGGAAGACGGTAGCACGGGCTATCATTTGGATGGAGGTCATGTAATTGGATAGGCTTTTAGTTTCCTATCATTCTTTATTCCGCCGATTGTGGCTATTCTGCATTCTTGCAGTTAGCTCTTTGTGAGCCTTTTTGTAATTCGGGACCTGATGACTTTGTCAGACTATTTGCTTTTCAATAAGACGGTCGCATGCATCTGTCTGATGCAGAGGCCAGGGGATAACCTCCTTTTCGAAAAAAATGTTCTATATGAATAATGTGGCACACACTATATTCACATAGACGAGAATTGGCTGCATAGGGGAAAACACCTACATATCCTACCGGTGTCATTTCAGTCATGATTCCCACTCGCCACCTGTGCTGAAGAAACCCAAGAAACTGCACAAACATACATGCTGCAATGAAGATTGTTAAGTTGTTTATGATCATGACTATACTAAGGTGTGGTTGTGATAACACATAAGTGTAGGGGATCGCAACAGCTTTCGAGGGTAAAGTATTCAACCCAAATTTATTGATTCGACACAAGGGAAGCAAAAGAATATTCTTGAGTATTAACAGTTGAGTTGTCAATTCAACCACACCTGGATAACTTAGTATCTGCAGCAAAGTATTTAGTAGCAAAAGTGGTATGATAATAAAGGTAACAGTAGCAAAAGTAAAGATAAATGTTTTTGGGTTTTTGTAGTAGTTGTAACAGTAGCAACGGAAAAGTAAATAAGCGAAGAACAATATATGAAAAGCTCGTAGGCAATGGATCAGTGATGGATAATTATGCCGGATGTGATCCCTCATGTAATAGTTATAACATAGGGTGATATAGAACTAACTCCAATTCATCAATGTAATGTAGGCATGTATTTCGTAAATAGTCATACGTGCTTATGGAAAAGAACTTGCATGACGTCTTTTGTCCTACCCTCCTGTGGCAGCGGGGTCCTAGCGCAAACTAAGGGATATTAAGGCCTCCTTTTAATAGAGAACCGGAACAAAGCATTAGCACATAGTGAATGCATGAACTCCTCAAACTACGGTCATCACCGAGAAGTATCCCGATTATTGTCACTTCGGGGTTGTCGGATCATAACACATAATAGGTGACTATAGACTTGCAAGATAGGATCAAGAACACACATATATTCATGAAAACATAATAGGTTCAGATCTGAAATCATGGCACTCGGGCCCTAGTGGCAAGCATTAAGCATAGCAAAGTCATAGCAACATCAATCTCAGAACATAGTGGATACTAGGGATCAAACCCTAACAAAACTAACTTGATTACATGGTAAATCTCATCCAACCCATCACTGTCCAGCAAGCCTACGATGGAATTACTCACGCACGGCAGTGAGCATCATGAAATTGGTGACGGAGGATGGTTGATGATGACGACGACGACGAATCCCCCTCTCCGGAGCCCCGAACGGACTCCAGATCAGCCCTCCCGAGAGAGATTAGGGCTTGGTGGCGGCTCCGTGTCATAAAACATGATGAAACTTTCTCTCTGATTTTTTTCTCCCCGAACGTGAATATATGGAGTTGGAGTTGAGGTCGCTGGAGGTCCAGGGGGGCCACGAGATAGGGGGGGCGTGCCCTACAGGGGGGCACCCCCCTGTCTCGTGGATAGGCCCTAGGCCCCCTGGTATATTTCTTTCGCCCGGAAATTCTTATTAATTCCAAAAAGTACCTCCGTGGATTTTCAGGACATTCCGAGAATTTTTCTTTTCTACACATAAAACAACATCATGGCAGTTCTACTGAAAACAGCGTCAGTCCGGGTTAGTTTCATTCAAATCATGCAAGTTAGAGTCCAAAACAAGGGCAAAAGTGCTTGGAAAAGTAGATACGTTGGAGACGTATCAACTCCCCCAAGTTTAAATCTTTGCTTGTCCTCAAGCAATTCAGTTGATAAACTGAAAGTGATAAATAAAAACTTTTACAAACTCTATTTTCTCTTGTTGTTGTAAACATGAAAAGCCAGCATTCAAGTTTCAGCAAATATTATGAACTAACCATACTCACAATAACACTTAGCTCTTACAATTACTCATATCAATAACATAATCAGCTAGCGAGCCATAATAATAAAACTCGGATGACAACACTGTCTCAAAATAATTATAACATGATATAATAAAATGGTATCTCGCTAGCCCTTTTTGAGACCGCAAAACATAAATGCAGAGCACCTTTAAATATCAAGGCTGACTAAACATTGTAATTCATGGTAAAAAAGATCCAGTCAAGTCATACCCAATATAAACCAATAATAATGAATGCAAATGACAGTGTGCTCTCCAGTGGGTGCTTTTAATAAGAAGGGTGATGACTCAACATAAAAGCAAATAGATAGGCCCTTCGCAGAAGGAAGCAGGGATTTGTAGAGGTGCCAGAGCTCGATTTTAAAATAGAGATTGAATAACATTTTGAGCGGCATACTTTCGCTGTCAACGCAACAACTATGAGATGGCTATATCTTCCATACTACATGCATTATAGGCAGTTCCCAAACAGAATGGTAAAGGTTTATACTCCCCCAACCACCAACAAGCATCAATCCATGGATTGCTCGAAACAACAAGTGCCTCCAACTAACAACAACCCTGGGGGAGTTTTGTTTAATTATTTTGATTTGCTTTGATCTTTTTGGATCATGGGAGTGAGCATCCCGGTTACCGGCCCTTTCTCGTGAATGAGGACCGGAGTCCACTCCTCATGAGAATAACCCACCTAGCATGGAAGATAAAGGCAGCCCTAGTTGTAACATGAGCTGCTCGAGCATACAAAACAGAATTTCATTTGAAGGTTTGGAGTTTGGCACATACAAATTTACTTGGAACGGCAGGTAAATACCACATATAGGTAGGTATGGTGGACTCATATGGAACAACTTTGGGGTTTAAGGAGTTTGGATGCACAAGCAGTATTCCTACTTAGTACCGATGAAGGCTAGCAAAAGACTGAGAAGCGACCAACTGAGAGAGCGACAACAGTTGTAAACATGCATTAAAATTAATTTACACCGAATACAAGCATGAGTAGGATATAATCAACCATGAACATAAATATCGTGAAGGCTATGTTGATTTGTTTCAACTACATGCGTGAACATGTGCCAAGTCGAGTCACTCAATTCATTTAAAGGAGGATACCATCCTATCATACCACATCATAATCATTCTAATAGCATGTTGGCACGCAAGGTAAACCATTATAACTCATAGCTAATCAAGCATGGCACAAGCAACTATAATCTCTAAATGTCATTGCAAATATGTTTACTTCATAATAGCTGACTCAGAAACGATGAACTCATCATATTTACAAAAACAAGAGAGGTCGAGTTCATACCAGCTTTTCTCATCCCAATAAGTCCATCATATATCGTCATTATTGCCTTTCACTTGCACGACCGAACGATGTGTATAATAATAAGAGTGCACGTGCATTGGACTAAGCTGGAATCTGCAAGCATTCAACTCAAGAGAGAAGACAGGGTAATGTGGGCTCTAAATTAAATAAACAATCATGCATATAAGAGCCACTAAGCATTTTCAATATGGTCTTCTCGACCCTCAAAGGAAAGAAAAGAAAATAAAACTATTTACACGGGAAAGCTCCCAACAAGTAAGAAGAAGAATTAGAAATCTTTTGGGGTTTTCATTTTAATTTCTACTACAAGCATGGAAATTAAACTAACTAAACTATTTTTTTGGTTTTTCTTAAGCTTTATCAAACACACAAGAAGAAAACTAGAAAAAGAAATTTAAACTAGCATGGATAATACAATGAAAGAGTATGAGCACCGACGACTAGTGTGTGAACATGAATGTAAAGTCGGTGAGAAGTACGTACTCCCCCAAGCTTAGGCTTTTGGCCTAAGTTGGTCTAGTACCAAGGATTACCTGGCTGATATCCATAAGTGAAACCGGGGTTGTACTGAGATGCAGCGGCAACCGCCTCCTGAGCTGCAGCGTGTTGGCGAGCTGCCTCCACTCCCCTCTCATATTCAGCTGCTTCCTCCCTGGTGATAACATATCTTCCTTTTGCCTGATAATAAAAAAGGTAGGGAGCAGGAAGAGTAACAGGGAAGACGTTGCGTCTGTCATAGATTAGTCAATAATGGAGGAATTGTTCATTTATCTCAAGAAAATGATGATTGAACATAGCTTCTTTATCCAAATAAATAGGAGGTAAAATCATACCCCCCCCCCCTCTCGTAGGGCTATATTAAGATAATTAGCCACACGGGTTGCATAAATTCCTCCAAATAAATCTCCCTTTCTACTATTATTCTGCAACCTACGTGCAACTATTGCCCCCAAGTTATAACCTTTATAACCTGAAACAGCACTCTTGAGGACACACAGATCAGGGACACACATGTGACAAGCTTCGTCTTTACCGTTAATGCATCTACCAATAAAGAGAGCAAAATAATGTATAGCAGGAAAATGAATGCTCCCTATGGTAGCTTGTGCTATGTCCCTAGACTCTCCCACAGTAATACTAGCAAGAAAATCTCTAAATTCAGATTTGCGAGGATCATTAATATTACCCCACTGCGGGAGTTTGCAAGCAGTTGTGAAATCCTCTAAATCCATGGTATAAGATGTATCATAAATATCAAACATAACACTAGGAGAATTACGCGTACAATTATATTGGAACCTCTGCACAAAGGAATCAGTCAATTGATAGTACTGAGGACACTTATCTTGTAAGAAGTCCTCCAGCTCGGCATTACGCACATACGCGTCAAATTCCTCCTTGAAGCCTGCTTCGACCATAAAATCATCGGATGGCCACTCACAAGCCCGTACATTTGCGTCCCTCGGCAATTCAACGTCTTGCTCACGTATAGCAATCCTTGGCCCTTTCTTTGCCGAGGAACCACCTTGGTACATTCTTCTAAGCATAATTCGTTTTCTGAAAATTTCTGAAATTTTAGTAACTTCAAAATAAAAGTGAATAAAACTAAACAAGATTGATAGCAACTACTCCTACAAGTGCCTAGAGCCTATATCATGCATTGGAATTGCTTGGAACCTCAAAAATTTAACATGCAAGCTCAAGAACATGGTCACCTATGCAGAAAAAATTTGCAATGAATAAAGCACTAGAACAAAAACTAATTGGACCAATGGAGGAGTCACATACCAAGCAACAATCTCCCAAAGCAGTTTTGTGAACGGAGCTTTGAGCAATGAGATTGAAAATCGCAGCAAAATGAGCTAGAACTCGTGCTTGAGCTGGATGGGGATTTTTTGGGTAAAAGATGAAGTGTGTGGGTGCTGGCATAAGTGGAGGGCGACCACTGGGGGCCCACGAGACAGGGGGGCGCGCCTTATAGGGGGGCGCGCTCTCCACTCTCGTGGCCTGGTGCTTGCCCCTCCTGCAGTGATTTCAGTGCCTAAAATCCTCAAATATTCCAAAAAAAATCATACTAAATTTGCAGGGCATTTGGAGCACTTTTATTTTTGGACTATTTTTTAATGCACGGATAATTCAGAAAACAGACGGATAGTACTATTTTTGCTTTATTTAATCTAAATAACAGAAAGTAAAAAAGAGGGTACAGAAGGTTGTGCCTTCTAGTTTCATCCATCTCGTGATCATCAAAATGAATCCACTAACAAGGTTGATCAAGTCTTGTTAACAAACTCACTCCGAATAACACGGAACCGGAGAAATTTCGAATAACACTAAGTTACCTCAACGGGGATATGAAAATCCCCAACAATAAGAATATCATACTTTTTCTTGACAGTAGGAAGAGAAAATCAAAACCTCCAAAAATGATAGTTGGAACTTTTTCAATAGAATTGATGCTATGAACTTGAGATTGTTTCCTCGGAAAGTGTACCGTATGCTCATTACCATTAACATGAAAAGTGACATTGCCTTTGTTGCAATCAATAACATCCCCTGCAGTATTAAGAAAAGGTCTACCAAGGATAATAGACATACTATCGTCCTCGGGAATATCAAGAATAACAAAGTCCGTTAAGATAGTGACATTTGCAAGCACAACAGGCACATCCTCACAAATACCGACAGGTATGGCAGTTGATTTATCAGCCATTTGCAAAGATATTTCAGTAGGTGTCAACTTATTCAATTCAAGTCTACGATATAAAGAGAGAGGCATAACACTAACACCGGCTCCAAGATCACATAAAGCAGTTCTAACATAATTTCTTTTAATGGAGCATGGTATAGTTGGTATACCCGGATCTCCAAGTTTCTTTGGTATTCCACCCTTAAAAATGTAATTAGCAAGCATGGTGAAAATTTCAGTTTCCAGTATCTTTCTTTTATTTGTAATGATATCCTTCATATATTTAGCATAAGGATTTACTTTCAGCATATCAGTTAAGTGCATACGTAAGAAAATAGGTCTAATCATTTCAGCAAAGCGCTCAAAATTCTCATCATCCTTTGACTTGGATGGTTTAGGAGGAAAGGGCATGGGTTTCTGAACCCATGGTTCTCTTTCTCTACCGTGCTTCCTAGCAACAAAATCTCTCTTATCATAATGTTGATTCTTTGATTGTGGGTTATCAAGATCAACAGCAGGTTCAATCTCTACATCATTGTTTTTGCTAGGTTGAACATCAACATGAACATTATCATTAACATTATCACTAGGTTCATGTTCATCACCTGATTGAGTTTCAGCATCAAAAATAGAAATATCATTAGGATTCTCAGGTGTGTCTACAGTAGGTTCACTAGAAGCATGCAAAGTTCTATCGTCTTTATTTTTCTTATTTTTAGAAGAACTAGGTGCCTCTAAATTATTTCTCTGAGAATCTTGCTTGATTCTCTTAGGGTGGCCTTCAGGATACAAAGGTTCCTGAGTCATTCTACCAGTTCTAGTAGCCACTCTAACAGCAAAGTCATTTTTATTATTTAATTCATCAAGAAAATCATTTTGAGCTTTAAGTATTTGCTCAGCTTGAGTAGCAACCTTAGAAGCATATTTGCTAACGAATTTGAGTTCATCTTTAACTCTAGCCAGATTATCGCTTACACGTATTATCTCAAAAGCATTATTCTTTAACTCTCTACCAACATAAGCATTAAAACTTTCTTGTCTAGCCATATATTCATAAAATTCATCCAAGCATGGGCTATGAAATTTAGTAGAGGGAATTTCAACTTTATCATATCTATAGAGAGAATTTACCTTTACTACCTGTGTCTTGTTATCAAGACAATGTGGTTCTTCAACAGGCGGTATATTAAGACCATGTATTTCTTCAATAGGAGGTAAATTCTTAACATCTTCAGCTTTAATACCTTTTTCTTTCATTGATTTCTTTGCCTCTTGCATATCTTCAGGACTGATAAATAAAACACCTCTCTTCTTCGGAGTGGGTTTAGGAATAGGCTCAGGAGTTGGCTCAATTGGTTCAGGAATTACTTCAGGAATTGGCTCAGGAAGAGTCCAATTATTTTCATTAGTCAACATATTATTCAATAATATTTCAGCTTCGTCGACGGTTCTTTCCCTGAAAACACAACCAGCACAACCCAAGTAGTCCTTGGAAGCATCGGTTAGTCCATTATAAAAGATATCAAGTATTTCATTTTTCTTGACAGGATGATCAGGCAAAGCATTAAGTAACCGGAGAAGCCTCACCCAAGCTTGTGGGAGACTCTTTTCTTTGTTTTGCACAAAATTATATATTTCCCGCAAGGCAGCTTGTTTCTTATGAGCAGGGAAATATTTAGCAGAGAAGTAATAAATCATATCCTGGGGACTACGCACACAACCAGGAGCAAGGGAATTATACCAAGTCTTAGCATCACCCTTTAATGAGAATGGAAATATTTTAAGTATATAAAAATAGCGAGACTTCTCATCATTAGTAAATAGGGTAGCTATATCATTTAACTTGGTAAGATGTGCCACGACAATTTCAGATTCAAGGCCATAAAAAGGATCAGATTCAACTAAAGTAATAATTTCAGGATCAACAGAGAATTCATAATCCTTATCAGTAACACAGATAGGTGAAGTAGCAAAAGCAGGATCGGGTTTCATTCTAGCATTAAGAGACTGCTTCTTCCATTTAGCTAATAATTTCTTAAGATCATATCTATCATTGCAAGCAAAGATTTCCCTAGCAGCTTCTTCATTCATAACATAACCCTTAGGAACAACAAGTAATACATAATCATTGGGAGAACCTTCATCATCACTATCATCAGTAACAGGATCTTCAGTAATTTCATTCCCCCTAACTCTAGCAAGTTGTCATCAAGAAATTCACCTAATGGCAAAGTAGTATCACGCACAGAAGTAGCTTCATCATGCATAGCAGAAGTGGCATCATCAGTAACATGCGACATATCAGAATTCATAGCAGTAGCATGTTTAGGTGTTGCAAGCCTACTAATAACGGAAGGAGAATCTAGTGCAGAGCTAGATGGCAGTTCCTTACCTCCCCTCGTAGTTGAGGGCAAAATCTTGGTTTTAGCGTCTTTCAAGTTCTTCGTAGTGATCAACAGATAAAAATCCCAAGTGACTCAGAGAATAGAGCTATGCTCCCCGGCAACGGCGCCAGAAATTAGTCTTGATAACCCACAAGTGTAGGGGATCGCAACAGCTTTCGAGGGTAACGTATTCAACCCAAATTTATTGATTCGACACAAGGGGAGCCAAAGAATATTCTTGAGTATTAGCAGTTGAGTTGTCAATTCAACCACACCTGGATAACTTAGTATCTGCAGCAAAGTATTTAGTAGCAAAAGTGGTATGATAATAAAGGTAACGGTAGCAAAAGTAAAGATAAATATTTTTGGGTTTTTGTAGTAGTTGTAACAGTAGCAACGGAAAAGTAAATAAGCGAAGAACAATATATGAAAAGCTCGTAGGCAATGGATCAGTGATGGATAATTATGCCGGATGCGATTCCTCATGTAATAGTTATAACATAGGGTGATATAGAACTATCTCCATCATCAATGTAATGTAGGCATCTATTCCGTAAATAGTCATATGTGCTTATGGAAAAGAACTTGCATGACATCTTTTGTCCTACTCTCCCATGGCAGCGGGGTCCTAGCGGAAACTAAGGGAAATTAAGGCCTCCTTTTAATAGAGGACCAGAATAAAGCATTAGCACATAGTGAATACATGAACTCCTCAAACTACGGTCATCATAGTATCCCGATTATTGTCACTTCGGGGTTGTCAGATCATAACACATAATAGGTGAATATAGACTTGCAAGATAGGATCAAGAACACACATATATTCATGAAAACATAATAGGTTCAGATCTGAAATCATGGCACTCGGGCCCTAGTGACAAGCATTAAGCATAGCAAAGTCATAGCAACATCAATCTCAGAACATAGTGGATACTGGGGATCAAACCCTAACAAAACTAACTTGATTACATGGTAAATCTCATCCAACCCATCACTGTCCAGCAAGCCTACGATGGAATTACTCACGCAGGCGGTGAGCATCATGAAATTGGTGATGGAGGATGGTTGATGATGACGAAACCCCCTCTCCGGAGCCCCGAACGGACTCCAGATCAGCCCTCCCGAGAGAGATTAGGGCTTGGCGGTGGCTCCGTGTCGTAAAACGCGATGAAACTTTCTCTCTGATTTTTTTCTCCCTGAACGTGAATATATGGAGTTGGAGTTGAGGTCGCTGGAGGTCCAGGGGGCACACGAGATAGGGGGGGCGCGCCCTACAGGGCGGGCACCCCCCTGTCTCGTGGACAGGCCCTGGGCCCCCTGGTATATTTCTTTCGCCCAGAAATTCTTATTGGTTCCAAAAAGTGCCTCCGTGGATTTTCAGGACATTCCGAGAACTTTTCTTTTCTACACATAAAACAACATCATGGCAGTTCTGCTGAAAACAGCGTCAGTCCGTGTTAGTTTCATTCAAATCATGCAAGTTAGAGTCCAAAACAAGGGCAGAAGTGTTTGGAAAAGTAGATACGTTGGAGACGTATCAGGCTGCATGCATCGTCCAGATGCAAAGGCTGGAGGTCCTCCTCCTTTTCTAAGAAATGACTGTACTAAGGTCACAAGAAAGCATTTGCATTCTTTTCAGAGTCTCCAAAGGTTCTCTTGGTTTAGATGGCACCCCACAATGGGCAAGCGCAACACTGAAATCGAGATGCCATCATTGGCTTAGCTAGGATCTGACATCTTCCTATTTGTAGAAGTGTAGAAACTGCCCCCGTTTGATTAGGCACAGTTTGAAAACAATTATTTAAACCATTGCTCGTATCTTGCCTAGGCATGCTAATAGTAACATATTCCTGCACTGCAAAGTTCCCAGCCTAGCTCTGAACAAACCATACACATATTTCTATCTCTTGCTGCAATGATTGCTTACCATACATAATTGACATTAAAGCAACTAAATAATAAGAGACAGCTAGCTGCCACAAGCTTGCCATCCTTTTATTCTTTCCTGTCCACATTACAACTTTTAAGAAAATTGCTGAAATTAACAAATATTACATTGGGCTGGAGATTATTATTACATTGAAGTTGCGACACCAGATTGTTCTGTTATAGCTGCAAGCAATCTTGGCATTGGAGGAACATCAATGTCCTGTTGACCCTCAAGAACCCGGACAACTTCACCCATTATTGGCCGATCGAATTCATTATCTTGGATGCACCAACATGCAACTTTGCAAACCCTTTCAGCCTCTTCCAAATTGAAAACACCATGTAACTGCGGATCTACCAAACTCTTCAAATCTCCACCGTGAAGCTTGCTGATGGCTTGCACAGGGAAGTATTCAATATTCTGGTCACTGTAGTTGCTGCTAGTGTTGTACGATGTTTCAGGTGAAGAATTCCTCCTTCCTGATATGATTTCAAATAGCACCATGCCGAAGCCGTAAACGTCGACTTTCGGTGTGATCGCCACTCCAGTAAGCCACTCTGGGGCAAGATAACCCACAGTTCCTCTGAATGAAGTAAGAATTCGGCTGAAATCCCTTCCCACAAATGTTGCCAACCCAAAGTCTGCAACTTTAGGAACAAATGATGCATCCAAAAGTATGTTCTCTGGCTTAATATCGCAGTGTATGATGCACTTGCGACAACCCTGATGCAAGTAGGACAATCCTCTAGCAACTCCTAGGGCTATCTGATATCTGATGTTCCAATTTAGGACGACAACATTTGCATTGCTCGTCTTAAATAGATGACCATCAAGAGAACCATTTAACATGTGTTCGTACACAAGTAATCTGTGATCACCTTCACAGCAGAAACCAATCAATTTGACTAGGTTTATGTGTTGGATCAGTCCAATTGAGCT
The DNA here is from genome assembly GCF_018294505.1 of Triticum aestivum. Classification (NCBI taxonomy): domain Eukaryota; kingdom Viridiplantae; phylum Streptophyta; class Magnoliopsida; order Poales; family Poaceae; genus Triticum; species Triticum aestivum. The sequence goes on from NC_057804.1 coordinate 39,340,033, forward strand.
CACCTCGGCCCTGAATTGCTTCTCTCCTTGACAGGCACCATCAAGCCTTTTCACTGCTATACTAGTCGAGTCATTTAAGACTCCTTTGTATACAGAACCAAAACCACCTCCTCCAAGCTTTTTTGAGAAGCTTTTAGTAGCACGAACCAAGTCGGTGTATTTGAAGGCTACAATTCCACCAGCACTACCTAGATTGTCATACATAGGCAAACCACAACACTTGAATTTGTTCCTCCAAATCAGTAACAACAACATGACCATTATTAACCCAAAACCAATAATACTTACAATAGTAACAACTCCGACCTTTGGTTTTCTTTTCTTTTTTCTGGAACCGGGTAGCGAATCTTTGGCAGCAAGGCAAAGGTAAAGAACATCTTCAGAATTATTTTCAATGCCATCATTCAGATTTACACTAAGCAGTTCCCCATGCCAGACAGAGCATCTGTTGTTGTTATAGGAATAAGCAGTGCAGGAGCAAGAACCGAGACATGCTTCTTCACATTTGCTCTGAGTGGTAGCAACTTCTATAATTTGTGGGTTGTAGGGCAATGCAACATGAGCAATGGGGTGGAACATGTCTGTTGAACTTGTCATGTTTTTCTTGTTACCACTAGTGCTGCAATGTAAAGGTGTGTTTCTAATGCACCCTCCTGTTCGATCCTCAAACTCCCAATCATGTCGTGACTTATGGGAGAAGCTCTCCATACAGATACATGATGGATGCGCAATGCCGTTGCAAACTGTGAAAGGCCCGCACGTAGCAGGCGGGCTGCAGGGATCAGCAGGCTCGGAATATATGATTTGCCAAGACTGGTTGGCTTGTGACCAAATATTCAGCTTAACCTGACCAGAGATGTCTAGTGAGACAAATATGGAAGACGATGATTCATCCAGTAAAGTGTACGTGTAGTACTCCTCCTGGTTGTTATTGACATATGTTAGGTTAATCAAACCTTTGGTCCGAGGATCTAAATCTAGAAGTGTCTTGAGCATTGGTATCAAAGATGATGATCCCGAGGTTGCATAAACCAGATACTTTACCAAGGGGTTGTTGCGGCGCTTGAGGACGATCCCGCTGGTGTCTTCTAGTTCCATGCTGTATGAGCCAAGACCCAGATCAATGCGGCTCTTTTTTGATATGAACTGGCGACTGAAACCAGTGACCTTGTTCCGGCCCAACTTGGCGCCAGGAAGCCCGACATCTAATGGATAGTCGAAGCTCTGCCATAACGGTAGGTCAGATGATGGGCTATCTGTGACTTTGACAGCAAGATTTCCAGTGTTCAAGAGAACAGCAACACTAGTGGTGGTGGTGTTTATGCTGCTACTTTGTGTCCAATTGACCATGTGAGTGGACCAAACAAGGGATTCAGTGCCGGCAATAGCATGTTTTACGACAATGACAAGATTGTCGTTTCTTGAGATCTTGAGGTGTGTTGAGTTAATGTTGGCGTGGGCAATGGGCTTCTCCCTATTAGCAACCCACACAGTAGTGAAAACTGGAATTTTATTGAACCATATGCCAAGGTACCAGTTGTTGTGGGACGACTTACTAATAGTGCTTGCCGCTGGCTGGAAGAATCCAAGCGCGAACTTGCCGTTTCTTGAGACGAGCTTATCACCGACGGTGAGCACTCGGCCCGCCACGAGAGTATCACCTACGGATGCAGATGTGGAGCAGCAAGATGTGGGCAAGAAGAGAAGCCCAAGTAACAATATGTAGAGCGGATGCATGGAGAAGAGTGTGGACGTGCTCTGCTCTGCTATTCGAAATAGGAAGAAGAGGATGTATATATAGGCTGGAACATGTTGTTGAGCTGAACTTTCACTACGATCCATTTGGGACCAATCAAATTCAGATTAGGACAGTAGTGGCCCAATTTAGATTGGGGCCACTATCTCTCTGTATAATACAAGGCTGGTACTATTTTCATGAAAACTACTGTATGTGCTAGTCGGCAGGGATTACAAGCTCTCCAGCACACCAAGGAGGACTTTCAATGATGCTTTCCGCCAAGTGTCCAAGTCAGTCATGAGGCTTCCACTAAGTGGCCAAGGACTTTGGTCAAGTCAACCCTGAGCATTCCACAAAAGCTGCCGTGGGCCATGCTCAAGTCAATCATGGGGCTTCCACTAAACTTACCATGAAAGCTGTATTTTTGGAGTCTTCCACTATGTTAGTGAGCTCTGGAAAGTGCTAACCATACCCCTCACGGCATGCTGATAGTCAAAAGGTCAGCCAACAAGACAATGGACTGAATGATCATCGTATATTATTGATCTAAACCAAAAGGTACGCCCACATATTCTAGGGTTATCTTCCATATACAATTTAAAATAATCATTTTACTAATCAACCCAGAAATATCTGCTTCGATGGTCGAATACTACAAAAGCAAGAGCAACACCTAAGACCAGCACTGAGAAAGTGCGACCACAAACAGAAATACAATAAATGTCGTAAGCTAATAAAGCTGGCAAACTTAAAACACATAAGAGTGAGCTAGAAAAAAGAGACAAATAACTGCTGAGTATATTGATTATTAGGAAAGACGAAATAGATCACGATTTGTTCTGGCTTGTCTTATACTCAATGTTGATCATTGTACTTCTATATATATGCCCACGAGGCTCAAGCAATAAAATGAACTATTCCGCAACAATCTCTCTCTCCCTTCTAACATTTCTAACATGGTATCAGCCTAACCGATCCAAACCCTAGCCGCCACCACTTCCGCACCCGCGTGCCGCCCCCGGGGCGGTCGGCCTCCATGACCGCCACCAGGGGCCGCGCCGCCGGTACGTAGGGTTCGTCCGCCTGTCGTGTTGATCGGCTGCTTTAGTGGCTTTAGGTTTTCTCTCTCTCTCGCCGGTCGTTTTGATCAGCATTTTCTTTTTGGTTTTTCGATCTATGCTTGATCGGTTTGCGTCACACGCCGCTGTCGTCGACACCAACGCGCCTCTACTCCGACCCCAACGTGACCGGCCGGCCTCTCCTCCTATCTGGCAACCACGCGTGTCGAGGCGGCCCGTCAGGGCCAGTGGGCGTCCGCGCGTCGGCCCGTCCGTCGCCCTGCGCCGGCCATCGCCGCCCTACTCCAAGCGGACTCCTGCATCGCCCCTACCCGACGGCCTCATGCGATGCGGCGGCCCATCACGACCGCCGTTCGCGCACCGGCCCGCCCGTCGATCCACGCCGTCCATCGCCACCCACCATCGCCGCGTCTACACGGCGACCCTACGGTGTGCCTCACCGGCCACGTCCCCAGCTGCGTCGGGCTGGCTGCGTCAGGCTCATCGGCTACCTCGAGCTCGGGCGCCGCTGCTTCCTTGGTCGCTCGGGCCTCGCTTCCCGGGCGCTGCTTTGGCAGCCCGGGTGTCGGTGCTACTTTGGCAGCCCGGGTGCCGGTGTTGACGCGCTCTTCCGCATGATGTCCCACGCCGTTCGTCATCGTCGGCCTCATCTTGGACTCCACCGCCATGCCCCGCCTACACCGAGCGGCGTCCCCGACCTCGCGTGCGATCGGCTTGATCACCCGCTCGTCACCGTGATCCGCCCCATCTATGCCATGCGACCGACCTGGGCCGTCGGTTGCGCGCGCCTCCGCAGGTCCCGTGAAGATCGTCCCCGAGTTCAGCGCATCCCTCCATCGATTGAGCAACGGGCTGTCGTTGCGTCGCCCCATGGTTCTCCTCGCGGCTGCATCGTCTCGCGTGTCGCCACTGCGTCACCCCTTCGGGACGTACTGCTGCGATACGTGGTCCATGCCGCCGCCCCAAGGTCGTCCCCGCGGTTGCACCAACCTGCACTCCGCCGCTGCGCCGCCCCTTCGGGCTGTAGCGCCGCAGCCCGCGGTCCCTACTACCGCCCGAGGTCTTCCCTCCGTCGCCCCGTTCCGCCTGCTGCCGTCGCTGCGTCGCCCCTTCGGGCCATAATGCTGCGGCCCGCAATCCACCGTCGTCCCCGCGCGTCGACCTCTCGTGGTATGCGCCGCACTGGCTCCCTTGGCACGGGAACACCATTGTCCGGGCCGATCTTTGTCACGTTGTCGGGTTCCTTGCCTACTTCGAGAACCGTCGCCGCACTACTAACCTAACCACTGCCTCCGCAGCCGCTCTTCTTCGGCCGCTGCCGCCGCTACCTCTGTAGCCGCCGCCGCCGCTCGTCCACCCCCTTCGTCTTCGTCCAAGCACCAGCCCGTCACCAACGTCGCCATCATCTACCCCGACCAGTTCGTCTGCTCCGACCACCGTTGGTGGCATCACCCCCGCGCCGATGGAATGCCACAATCGTCGTCGAGTTCTTTTATGGTGGCTCCTCTGACTTCTCCGACATGGCGTATAGCTCGTGCAGGTCCCTCGTCTACGCATGCTCTGTGCTTGCAACACCGATGCGTGCCTTTGTCCACGACGTGTCCCCGGGCCTGGGGAGCGGCACTTCGTCCGTCTACGCATGCCCGGTGCTAGCAACACCGACGCGTGCCTTCGGCTACGACGTGTCTCCGGGCTTGGCAAACCCGGCGCGACGTGTCATCAACATCATCTTCTTCTTGGCGCACCACTACTTCGACACCACTGCTCCCATGCTAACTCGGCGCCTCCTTGCGCGCGCGGCTCCACGATGACTTCCTCGACACCGGCTACCCTGACTCGACATCGACCACGACATTCTTCACACGGCTATTTCGACCACGGCTCCACCACCCACGCTCTTGGCTACCTCGACAAACTGTACAAAGGGCTACCACCTTGCTTGAGCAACCTCGTCGGTTTTCACTCCAGCCACGACTTCCGCGATGCATCGACCGTTAGACTGTGGGTGGGTGTCCCTCGGCTTGCCTTTGAAATCTTCTCAAGTCTCACCGTCTGCGTCGTTACCATTGTGACCGTGGAGGGATGTTGAGTATATTGATTATTACGAAAAACGAGATAGACTAGGATTTGTTCTGGCTTGTCTTGTACTTCAAGTTTATCATTGTATTCCTATATAAATGTCCACAAGGCTCAAGCAATACAATGAATTATTCCACCAAATTCTAAAGGGATGGTACTAGTGCCCATATTAGACTCACATGTTCAGTACTGTAATTCAACTTAGGCCTGCTATGGGACCATCACAGGTTGGCGGAATTGGATAAATGGCAACACACAGAGCAGCAAAGATGCTGTCCTTAACCCAACGCGGGCTGCGTCGGCTGGAACCTTGGTGCCCCTTCATGAGGGACAAACCAACTTAAATGCAACAGTGGTAGCTCCCATTACTCCAGGGGGTGTTGTCAGTCACTGTCTGCGATAACATTTAGAAGGTTACAGATGCAAATGTATGTCAAGAATCAATTCAAAATGAGAAGCATTGTGCTCTCCTCTGGAAGCAAGTGCCCACATTTCCTCACATATGGTGACCGATCCCTCCCCGGCACATTCCTTTACAGCCACTAGTACAAGTGGGGCGACAGCGTGCAATCCGACACCGGCCATGGCGTGGAAAGACCAAGCCAGGACAGGACTAATGGGTTTACGTCTGATAAAATCCTTGTGGAATGTGTTAGTGGAAAATCGAGCTTTGTTTTGGCAGTAGCGAGGAAATTTTTACTGTCGCCTCCAACAGCACATGTCAACTACAGATACAGAAAGAAATTACATTCTTCAAATTCATCTGGTTGACCAATATTCAGACTTATGCAGTAGCATGACCATATGAATCAGAGTGAAGCAGCAGTAATTCTAGTGGTATTTTAGTTATTCTGATGTGGTTCGACTAATCACGCGCAGGCAGGAAGAAATGCAAGTATATATAGGTGGAGGAGCTAGAGGTGGAAGAGGTTCACTGTCTCCAGCGACTGCGGCGCCATCCACCTGCGCTGCACGCCCGAACTCTGCCACAGGCTAGGAGACGAGATGATGGGGAAACTGAATCTATGGAGGAGAAAGTTCCATCCGGTGCTCAAACTCATCACATCCTTGCCTAAAAAAAAACTCATCACATACTCCCATCTTTCAAAAAAACAGATTTAAATGATTTTAAAATGTCTTTTTTTAATGTTAGCAAGACAAATGTCTGTAATTTCTAAAAAATTGAATCCAAATTCAAAATGCACACGGAGATATAAAAAAGATAAATCTCCATATGTATTTTGAGTTTGGATTTGAAATTTTTAGGGATTGTAGGCACACGATGTTGTGAACATTAATAGAATAATATTGAAACACATTTTTTTAAAATTTTGTGAGCATGGGAGCCTTTAAGTGGTGGGAGCACCCAAATCTGACATCAGCGATCTCTATCCCTGCACCACATTCCTGCCGCATGGCTGACTGTATGTTATGTATATTCATCATGGGAATAAAGCAAGAAACTTCTGCCCGCTACCCCCACCGCTCATGTTGAGGTGATATTTAAAACAAAAAAGAGACCGGCCAACTCACCTCCAGGAGCTTCCTCGATTGGGGCTTCATCAGCCGTTCGATCTGCCTTTCTCGCGCGCCTAAGCCGTTGAATCTTCACTTGCGATTAAATTATTTTCACCCCACGGTTCATTTGTCTGTCCAATGACCGGTGGGCTCGTCTCGTGTCTGTATTGGCTGGGTAAGCGGCGCCCGGGTGAGAGAGAATTTGTCCCATCCACGCGCCGCGCCCGCACCCAACACAACCCAATCCCCTCGTCCCGCACGCCGTGCACACTCCGGTCCCCTCATCCCGCATGAACCCTAGGGAGAGAGAGATAGGAAGATGAGAGGGAGAGAAAGGGGAGAGGAGAGGAGAGGGAGGCCCGGCAGCGGACGGGAGAGGGTGACCGGCGAGGCGTCGGCCTGCGCCCCTCCTCGCGCACGAACCCTAGCTGAGAGACAAAATGAGGGGGAGAGAGAGAAGGAAGGAGAGGAGGGAGAAAGAGAGAGGAAAGAGGAAAGGGAGGTGCGGCGGCTGACAGGAGAGAGGGTCATCGGCCGGCGCCGGAGAGGACGGGCCCGACCTGGACGCGACCTGGAGGTTGGCGGTGGCTCGATCCACTCCTGGGTCGGGAGCTGCGACGAGGCTGGGGCTCGGGCGCGTTGTACGGGAGGATGTACTCCGCCTCTTCCTCATGGTGCGGCGGACGGCGACTCTCCCTCTTCTCTGTCGTCGGCGGCCAGCTCATCCCACTGCCTCGTGCTCGCCGCTGACCACGGATCCGCCATGGACGGAGGGTATCAAGAGGGGAAGAGGGGAAGGACGTCTTCGCCTTCGCAAGCAGCACTGGCGGACGAGCACACACGCATGTCCTCTTCCTGATGGAAGGCAACTCGAGCATGGGAGTAGTGGCCAAGGCTGGGCACCATGGGTTGGCCGAGGTGCTTCATGGCGAGGAACAGGTGCGCCATCTTCCAATCCGTCCACAATTTGAAGCAGCCAGGCAGGGAGGACCAAGAAAACATAGGTACTCTTCTATCCCTTTGTACGTCTTGTCTGATGCATATGTTTGTGTGTGTGTGAGGGAGGGAGGGAGGGAGGGAGGGAGGGAGGGAGAGAGAGAGAGAGAGAGAGAGAGAGAGAGTAGATCACCGATGGAATGGAAGGTAACTTTTATTTCAACTTTGATCTTACTAGGCATCCAGATTCTTATTTTGTTCTTCTGAGATTTCTTGTTGGGTGTATGAACATTCATGCACACACTGTAAATTATTGTGCTTGTTCCAAATTAGAAATACAGAGAAGAAATAAAATTATTAGTTAGCAAATATACATAGCTCATTCACATTTTAGTTCCCTAATATGTGGGTTTTCTACACATGATGTGTGCAGATCTGTGAAAGAAGAGATGAAGAACAATTTTAGCTGAAGAGTTGAAGAAGACCAAGGTGAATTTTATCCCTCTTGCGAATCCAATCAAGTTTGCGCTTGCATTTTGGTGATATGGTTTGTGTTGGACCATGTTCTCTAGCTATCAATGGACTTTCCAAAGTAGTTTTGCTGATTTGTTGTTATGGATTTCATGTTATGCAGACTATTTTGCTTAGAGATGGGCATGCGCGACTCCTTATTTGTTTGCAGCGTCGTATAGGATAATATGAGATTGCTATTTTGCTGCTTGGGAACACATTTTGAGATAACATCAGCTCTGTTCTAACTAGCCATTGTGCTATCCTCTTTTTTTGGGGGGTTGCAAATTCCTTGCCTTTCTATTCTCGTATTTGCAATCAATGTACAATGCTCTATATTTTTACTTGATGATGTACAGTTGTTGATACTTTTTGTTGAGAACAGGCTCTTGTGAGTACAAGTAAAAAAATATATTAAATGTGATCGTTGTATGGACTGTGCACCTGTTCCATGTGACAACTAAAATTTGTTGTGTTTCCCCGTCGGTTAAGCTTTTCACTCGATTACTGTATGGGTGATTCAATCTTATTTGCTTGTTATATGGTTTGGGTATTCATGGTTCATAGGAGGGGGTTTATAAGGGAATCAAGAGCTTTTTTTTAACAGCATGTACAAAAGGTTCAGCAAGTGGGACTCAAGTCTGCAACCACAATAGAAGTAAGGCCATGGAGCAAGAGTTCTGTTGGGCATCCTTTGCATTTATCTTGCCAGGTTCCATGCTTCATAGCATGTGTGTAAGCATATCAATACACACATACACTGCGGTTCGTAACGCCATTTAATAGGGGATGCATTAGGGTACTTTATTTCCATTATAAACTGATAATAATTATGAATTTAGTAAGGTAACAATAATATGGGTTATAGCAGAATATTAGATGTGGTATGCTTGTATGAGTAGAATGCAGAGTTTATAAATGAACTAAAATCTGAGAACAGGAAGTGGTAGGTTTAATTTCAGTTAGAAAATTAGGTGTACTGCAGTATCATATATTCAGGTAATCCTTTGCATTTTTTTTGCCATGTTCAGGCTTTATACATCGTTTGTATATGCATAAAGTACGCCACATAAACTGGAGTTTGTAGTGTCAGGAGTAAGAGGGGTGCAACTAAGTAGTAGCATGTTACAGGATAAGAGCAACTGTTTAGTTTAACTCCAAAGAGGTCAGATGAAATGAATTTTTGATATATCTGAACTCTAGAGCATAAGATGCATCTTTCTACTCTTCCTGAGATCACGGTTATTGTGGGAAGTTTTATCTCTTCCCTACAGTCAAAGCTCATGTGCAATTTGGAAAAAAATGCAAACATGCTATCGCTGCATTTGACAATTCCTTTTAGGTGAAAAAACCTGGCTTTGTTTTGTTCCTTTTTGTTCTCTGTTTATTACTGTTTATTGCTCAGAGTGATTGTTCCCAAAGTAGTCTTTAACAATTAATCATTTGCAGGTATCTAACCAATAGCGGCTTACGTTTCCTGGTCATTTTTCTTTTGGAAATGGATGTTGTTGCTTCCTAGGTGAGCTGAGGTGATAACTCCCTTCTGGCGCTGGGCCTACGTGTTCAACGCTGCCCTCACCATCCCCTTCTTCCATTGGCTCATCGGCCCGTCAGAGTTCAGAGACCTAATACTCCGCACTGCCTCCCGTCCATTTTCAGATATATATATTTATATAAGGTTTATCATCACCCCATGGATCATGTGTTGTTGATTGACCAGGTTATTGAGGTGGAGGTCAATAGGGTGAGGCAGAGAAGTGGAGTGCTCATAAAGAAACGAAGGTATGTATGAATATGATGGATGCTTCCATTGCCAACTAATGAAATGCATGTCTCATGCTCGCGCAGCTGCTGCCTGGACTTGCCGCTGCCGCCGCCTCCAGTCGCTTCCGCCTTAGGCATCCCGTCACTAGCAAGGTAATTTTGTTCCGGTCCCTGCTGTCCTCCTATCCTCCGTTCTTGATTGCTACAGGTTCTTGTTGTGTGTGTGCTTGCTGACTTAGTGTTGTGTGTGTCTGGGCACCCATTGTATTTTTTTACTGGCTTGCCGTTGCGTGCATGATTGTGTGGCTGGCTTGGTGGTAGCATCATACATACTTGGTCGTAGCGCTCGCTTGCTAGCTACAAGTTCTTGTTGTGTGTTTGGTTACTACTGGCTTAGTTATGTGTATGTGTCTGGGCACCTGTTGTGTTTTTTGCTGGCTTGCTGCTCGTGCATGATTGTTGTGACTGGGCTCTGGTTGTTCGGTGTTGGGCTGTTGATGGCATGCGACCTGCTTCAAAAAAAAAGGAAAGAAAGAAAGCATTTGTTTATAGAACAAATATATTGAAAAAAATTCCATGGAAAGCGTGCATATTTAGCAAGGAAAAGGAGTCTAGAGAGCCTTAGATTCTTGTTATGTGTTAATTTGCAAAATTTCTGCAGCTATATATTTGCTCAATCCAAAAGACATATTTTACTCAACCTTCAATATAATGTATTTCTAATTGTTCATAACTCCTAAACTTTTTGTTATGATTTTGCAAGATTTCGAAATTATTGTATTTCAAAATTGTTATATTGATTCCTCGATGCTTCTCTCTTTGCTTTTTTTCTTTCCTACAAGAAGATGCCGAGTCATGTAATATGTTCAAAGAGCCATGTTTTTGAACATACACGATGTGTACATCTCTTTGTAGACAACAAGCCATGTTTTTTTAATTATTAAAGGGCATTCAATTTGTTACCTTATATGTTTGCCAACAACAAACCAACTAAACCATGATTCTCTTTTCAATGTGAACATGGATTCAGCGGGTCTCTGCCATTTGGCGCAACGGGTCCATGAGGAAAAGGCGGTCTATTGCTAGCTTATTTGAAAAGCGCCAACAATGTGTGCCACATGTAAACAGTCCATGTTCAAAGAATAGAAGCACAAGTGTGGAGATAATGTAATTGGTTAGTCATGAAATTCAGTCTCAATGAGCTCAACTAATGACATGTGTGGGTTGAGCCTGAGGTCATTTCCAAAGTAACGGAAGTATTTTACTTTCCTTTTCATGTCAATGGTCGATGGTACTTACATGTTGTATCAGGTTATCAAAGGACTGCAATCATATACATTTTATAAACAAATAAAACACTTTTATGAAGCATGTAGTAGACAAATAGTGCTACTGATAAATGGATTTTTATCTCAGAGCACAAATGGTGTTTAGTGGGTCTCTGTCATTTTGTGCAATGGGAGATTACTCAAAAATACACATATGTTCAACATAGCATGATCTTCAATGAGATTCTATACTACCAAATTAAAATCTATAGGTACATCTCATTGTATACAACAAACCTCCATTATTTCTTTATTAAAGAGGATTGATTTTATTCGCAAAAAGAAGGGTTAAATTTGTTACCGTATGTGCTTGTCCACAACTAAAATAACTAAAGTAAGGTTTTTTTTTCAATGTGAACATGAATTCAATGGTTCTTTGCGTCATTTGGCGCAACAGAAATAACTACAAGGATTTATTTGCATACGTATACATCCATAAATGTTGTAGGAGAGAATTACAACGCATGATCTACGATGCCTAAAAAAAGATATGAGAAAAGTAAAAATTGCCACATAAAGAGGAGAAATGCAAGATCCGGATAAATGAGAACTAAATCCATGCATGCTGAGAAATCCGAAATCGAAGGAAAGGAGAAATTTCACCAGTTGAATACGCCTCTCTGGGAATGCTTATCTTGCCCAACTGAGGAACCAAGGAGGAAAAGGGGATAAACAAGCTCGATGGATTCAGTCCCTGTCGCTTCATATTCTACTACTGACAGGCCACACATAGCTTTTTTGTTCGTGGACTGGGCTAGGTAGCATATGGGCATTTCAAATACCTATGCCTCCATATGCACAACACAAAGAAGGTTTTTTTCATGCACGTGAAAAATAAAAGTTTGATACAAACACCACTAAAATAATACATTCTTAACTGGCTATACATTGTATACAAATATGTTTTTTTAATCAGATTTCTCATCGTGATAATCATATTTTCAACTAATAAAAAGCTTCCTTAGCTGGTCTATACATGTCATACACTTTTTTTTTTCAAACTCGGATTACACAACATGCTAAACATATTTTCAATATAGCATGGTTTAACACATGTAAACATGTTTAAAAAATAGCATGATTTAGTTGAAGGTTCTTGCAGCATGAAACTATTTTCATCGACAATATGTCTTCAGCAGGTCTCTACGCCATTTGGCGCAACGGGTCAACTAGTAACACAATAACGTTTCGCAATACAGAAGTACTGCCCCCCTTGCCCCTTCTGTTGAAGTGCGCTCCTCGCATGCATAACATCATGTTGGGGGTGCGTGCATGTATAATGTTAACCAGTTTATTCTGGTATGTTTGGTGCATAAAGCAGAACGAAATTAAATGAGAATCAGATCCATTTCTATACGAAATTGCTTTGCAAACCACCTTTTTATGCACAATGCATGCACAATCTGATGTGTCTCCACTGGACTGCATGCTGCATGTACGTATTGCACATTATTTTTGAAAATTATATTGGAGTGTGAAAGAAATGCACTACTATATGTTTATCCTTGCATTTATATAAAAGTGCATTTTTTTATGGATTGTGTGCAAGTTGTTGTCATCATTTGTCTTTAAGGGTAGTTCAATGTCACCGGTTCCACTAACTAATTCAATGTCTCCTTCATGGGGATGTTCGAGCAGGGCGTGGACCAGACAAGGGTGTACGTCATCGCCGGGCACTCCATCCTCGTGGAGCATCAGTTGTGGTTGCCGCCTGTGTATTGGCACAAGGTCCATGTCGTCGGCGTGAGCGGCAAGCGCATGGTGGAGCCCTACTACAGGTCGGACAAGCTGTATCTCGCCGCCTTCGAGAACGTCCACGGCCTCTTCAGCTTCACAGGCCAGGAGGCGACTCTCCCACGCCAGCTGACGTCGCTCACCTACAACCAGCTCCTGAGCGGCCTCGAAGACCTTGGCCACATACCCATCAACACCACCCTCGCCTACGACCACGCCCGCAACCTAGCGGACTAACAGGACCGGTAGATCAATGACAAGAAGCTCAAACCGAGCCTGGCATTCTAAGTACTGGCGGTGGCCGAGGCCCAGCGATTCCCCGGGATTCGGGATGTCGTCGCCGACCAGATCGCCTCTGTTAGAAGGGAGAGAGAGGATTGGTGGAATAGTTCGTTGTATTGCTTGAGTCTCCTGGGCATATATACAGGAGTACATGATCTACATGGAGTACAAGGTAAGGCAGAATATTTTTTAGTCTAACCTATGTTTCCTAATACAATCACGTTACTTAACATCCCCGCAGTCACAACGGTAGCGATACAAACGGTGAGACTGGAGAAGAATCCAAAAGCAAGCCGACGGACACCCCCCTACAGTCGTAACGGTTGACGCATCGCGGAGTCGTGGCTGGAGTGGAAACCAACGAGGTTGCTCAAGCAGGCGGTAGCCCTTTGTGCCGTTTGTCGATGTAGCCGAGAGCGTGGGTGATGGACCGTGGTCGAGGTAGCCGTGCGAAGAATGTTGTGGTTGATGTCGAGTCGGGGTGGCCGGTGTTGAGGAAGTCGCCGTGGAACCGCGGGCGCAAGGGGGCGCCGAGTTAGCATGGGCGCAGTGGTGTCGAATTAGTGGTGCGTCAGGAAGTAGATGATGTTGACGACGCGTCGCGCAGGGGTTGCCAACCCCGGGGACACATCGTAGACGAAGGCACACGTCGGTGTTGCCAGCACCGGGCATGCGTAGACGGACGAAGACGAAGTTGACGAAGCGCCGATCAGGCTTGCCAGGCTCGGGGACACGTCGTGGATGAAGGCACGCTGTTAGACTGTATATACGTAGTCTTGTACATGCCTTGTATTGTACCTCCTATATAGTGAGATAGCCACACCCCGTTTTAGGGTGTCGAGCCAGTTTCCCAAACCCTATGTTTTACATGGTATCAGATTAGGTTACGATGTCTTCCGCTGCGCCGCCGCCGCCGCGCCGATCTCGATCGCCGCCGCTGCCGCGCCGGCCCTAGCCCCGATGTCGCCCTTCCTGGCCTTCCGGCCACTCGCGGCGACGTACGGCGCCACCCTGACGCCGCCCACTTCCCCGCAGGCGCCGGGCTTCGGGGACGATCTGGCCGCCCCGCCCGACGCTGCGGTGCTGCCGGCAACAGGCGGCCCTCCTCCGCCGAGCAACCCGTGGCACGGCGCCTACGGCTCCCCCCCGCCATCGTCGTCTCTTTGGCCGGGATCGGCCCCCGCTGCGCCGCCGCCGCACCCCTGGCCGGGATCGGCCCCCGCTGCGCCGCCGCCGCACCCCTACACGGCGGTGCCACCGCCGCCGCACCACTACTACTCCGCGCCGCCGCCGCAGTCCTATGGGGGCGCGGCTGCATCGCCGTATGGTGCCCCCGTCACTCCCGGGCACAGTGACTCAGCCCCTGCAGCGCCCGGCCTCTACGGCTCTCCTGCAGCGCCGGGCGCCTTGGCCGCTCCCTCGCCCGGCTACCCCTACGCGATGATCCCTCGTCCATAGATGGCTCCATCCATGGATCCCTATGCATCACTGGCGCAGGCGTACACTGCTCAAACCGCGGCGCCGCCGCCGTTTTATTTTTCGCACCTGCTACCAGTGAAGCTCGGGCCGGACAACTACCTATCATGGCGTGCGCAGGTCTTGCCTCTCCTTCGCAGCCGCTACTTGGAGGGCTACGTTGATGGGTCCATCCCGTGCCCACCTCCTCACCATCCAGCATATCACACGTGGGTGACGCAGGATCAGGCCATTCTCTCTGCCATCCAGTCCTCGCTCACGCCGAGTGTTTCGTCGATGGTCATCTTCGCCGCTACGTCCAGGGAGGCGTGGGCGGCCCTCCACACCAGTTTCTCCTCTTAGTCTCAGGCGCGTGCGCACTCTATATGCACCGAGCTGGGTGAGACCAAACTTGGAGATCTCAGCATCACGGAGTACTTCAACAAGATGACGAGCCTCGCTGACACCCTGGTCTCTGTTGGTCAGCCATTTCTGGACGCGGACTTCACCACCTTTGTGCTTAACGGGCTCGATGATGATTATGATAATCTCATTGAGAACGTCCATGGTCAAGATGATACACTCCCGCGTCGTGAGCTCTATGCGCGCCTCCTTGGGCGTGAGCAGCGCATCAAGGCGCGCCGTGTTTCCCCCAGCTTCGTCTCCGCCAACACCGCCACACGCGGCAAACCTCAGAAGCCGGCCCCATCGGGTGGCAAACCACCGGCTTCCCCGTCGCAGGCCTCGCGGGGCAACGCGCCGACTATCACAGGAGGGAGTCGCCCGGTTGCTTGTTGTTCCAGTTGCGGCGCTCCTCAGGCTTGGCAGCTTTGTGGCATAGATCGTCACCTCGCCTCTCGCTTCCACAGACGCTACAAGCAAGATTTCCTTGGCCTTGGCAACAATGGAAAAGCGAATGATAAGCAGGCTGCAGCTGCGGTGACAGGGCACGACCACGGGCACACCCAGTCATACTCCCTTGATCCGGCGTGGTACATGGATACAGGAGCGACGAACCACCTTACCAGCGAGATGGGCAAGCTCTCCATTCATGCACCGTATCGTGGACATGATCAGGTGCACACTGTCAATGGAGAAGGTATGCGCATCTCCCATGTTGGTCAGGTATCACTTCTTGCACACAATTTTTGCAAACTGCATCTTTCTAACGTCCTTCGAGTTCCCTCTGCTACGCGTAGTTTGTTGTCTATTCCTCAACTTACTCGTGATAATAATGTCCTTGCTGAGTTTCACCCTTTTTGTTTCTTTATTAAGGATCGGGACACGAGGGCCGTTCTGCTTAGTGGTCGTCTTCGCCATGGCTTATATGCACTTGACGCACCGCCTGCATCTCCTACGTCGTCTTCTCCTCAGGTGTTCAGTGGTGTTCGTGTGTCGCCTACGCACTGGCATGCGCGCCTTGGACATCCTGCTGCTCCTATAGTTAGTCATGTGCTGCATCGCCATGAACTACCAGTTGTGTCCAATAAGAGTGCTGAAACTATTTGTGATGCCTGTCAGCAGGGCAAGAGTCACCAACTACCTTTTTCAGAGTCTAGTCGTGTTGTGAAACATCCTCTTGAGCTTGTGTTTTCTGATGTGTGGGGTCATGCCCAAACATCTGTTAGTGGTCACAATTACTATGTCAGTTTCATTGATGCTTACAGTCGGTTTACTTGGCTATATCTTATCAAGCGTAAATCTGATGTGTTTAATGTTTTCATTCAGTTCCAAGCACATGTTGAGCGTCTTCTTAAGCATAAGATTATTCATGTTCAATCCGATTGGGGGGGGGGTGAATATCACAACCTCAACTCATTTTTTAATAAGCTTGGGATTTCGCATCGCGTGTCTTGTCCTCATCCACATCAGCAAAACAGCACCGCTGAACGTAAGCATCGTCATCTTGTAGAGACTGGACTTACTTTACTAGCTCATGCCTCCGTCCCGTTTCGGTTCTGGAGTGATGCCTTCTCCACTACCTGTTTCCTGATAAATAGGCTTCCCTCACGACTACTGAAAATGGAAACCCCTCTTGAACTCTTGCTCGGTGATATTCCAGACTACACGTTTCTCAAAGTGTTTGGGTGCGCATGTTGGCCGCACTTGCGGCCTTACAACAAGCGTAAATTAGAGATTCGGTCTAAGAAGTGTGTTTTCCTTGGGTACAGTTCTCTTCACAAAGGGTACATGTGTCTTCATGTTCCTACCAATCGTGTCTACATTTCTCGTGATGTCGTGTTTGATGAGAATGTGTTCCCGTTTCGTGCTCTTCCGAACCACTCTACCACTAGTTTACCACCTGTGCACTCCACTACACCTTCGCCTGACCAATTTGTGGATGTTGTAAATGCTCCTGTGTTGCTTCCTAACCATGCTGCAGGTATTGGACGCGGTGCCCGCCTTGATCTCCTGGATGATGAGGTTCTGGACGACACTCATGATGACCACGTTGATCCTATGCATGGCCCATGCATGGCGGGTCATGCCCGTCAGCCCGATGCATCCACAGCCGCCCCGCGGGCATCGGCAGTGCCCGCGGCTGCACCCGCCTCGGCCGCCCCGTTGGCCGGCTCGCCCGCTCCAGCGCCCGGGTTGCCCGCCTCAGCGCCCGGGTCGCCCGCCCCGTCAGTCGGGTCGCCCGGCCCAGCGCCCGGCTCGCCCGCCAGGCCACAGGCGCTGCCCTTGTCGGGCCCATCAGCAGGCGGCCCAGCAGCCACGAAAGTTGCACCGGCCAGCCCCGCCTCGGCTACGTCGTCGCCTGGGTTTGGTAGCCCCGTCCTGGCAATGTCGCCCGGTGCTGAGTCTGCTGACTCTGGCTCCTCCAGCCCTGTCTCGGCCACAACGCCTTCGTCGCCTGTGGCAAGCCCCGTGGTGCCAGCACCGCCCGCTGTGGTTCATCATCGACCACACACGCGCAGCCGGTCTGGTGTTTTTTGCCCTAAGGAACGCAAAGACGGGACGGTGGCGTGGCTTGCTGCATGCGTGGCTCATGCTGCTGCGGATCCCACGGCAGAGCCGCGTCATTTTCAGGCTGCATTGGGTATTCCTCACTGGAGTGCTGCGATGGAGCAGGAATTTCAGGCCTTGCTGAAAAATGGTACTTGGCAGCTTGTTCCTCCGGTCTCTGGCGTCAACATCATTGACTCCAAGTGGGTGTTTAAGGTCAAACGACATGCAGATGGTTCTATTGAGCGCTACAAGGCACAGCTGGTTGCCAAGGGTTTCAAGCAGAGGTACGGTCTTGATTATGAAGACACATTCAGTCCAGTTATCAAGCCTACTACTATTCTATACTGCCGTCTCTTGCCGTTACTCGTGGTTGGTCGCTTTGTCAGCTTGATGTGCAGAATGCCTTCCTCCATGGAGTTCTTGAGGAAGAGGTTTATATGCATCAACCACCCGGTTTTGTTGATCCTACGCGTCCGCATCATCTCTGTCGTCTGGTCAAGGCGTTGTATGGACTTAAACAGGCGCCTCGTGCATGGCATGCTCGTCTTGGTTCTGCTCTCCGGGCTCTTGGGTTTATTCCCTCAACTGCTGACACGTCACTATTTCTCCTTCAGCGCCCTGAGGTGACGATGTATCTCTTGGTGTATGTTGATGATATCATCCTTGTCAGTTCCTCCAATGCTGCTGCCGATCGCCTTGTGTCTGCATTAGGTGAGGAATTTGCTGTTAAGGATTTGGGTGCTCTGCATTATTTTCTTGGATTGGAGGTGTCACGGTCCTCTACTGGGCTTACTTTGAGTCAGAAAAAGTACTCCATGGATCTGTTGGGCCGTGCTGGGATGCTCCAATGCAAACATGCTATCACTCCGATGTCTGCCACTGATCGGTTGTCTACCCTTGATGGAGATCTTCTTTCCACTGATGACGCCACTGAGTATCGCAGTCTTGTTGGTGGTCTGCAATATCTCACTATCACCAGACCTGATGTCTCTTATGCAGTCAACCATGTGTGCCAGTATCTGCATGCACCTCGTACCACTCATCTCTCGGCAGTTAAGCGCATCCTGCGTTATGTTTCTTCTACTGCTTCGTATGGTCTGCTCCTTCAGTCTGCACCATCTTGTGAACTTTCGGCTTTCTCTGATGTGGATTGGGCTGGAAGTCCTGATGATCGGCGATCCACGGGGGGATATGTAGTGTTCTTTGGTCCTAACCTGATCGCCTGGAATGCACGCAAGCAAGCCACAGTGTCTCGTAGCAGTACTGAAGCTGAGTATAAAGCTGTTGTTGATGCTACCGCTGAGATCATATGGGTACAGTCTTTGTTGCGGGAGCTGAGAGTCTCTCTAGGTCATCCTACAGTTCTGTGGTGTGATAACATCGGCGCTACATACCTTTCATCTAATCCGGTGTTTCATGCTAGGACGAAACACATCGAGGTTGACTATCACTTTGTTCGGGAACGTGTTGCACAGAGACTGCTTTGTATCAAGTTCATCTCCTCCAAAGATCAACTTGCTGACATCTTCACGAAGCCTCTTCCACAACCACAGTTCGTAGGCTGTAGGCGCAATCTTAACTTACTTTGTACTTCAGGCTACAGTTAAGATTGAGGGAGGGTGTTAGACTGTATATACGTAGTCTTGTACATGCCTTGTATTGTACCTCTTGGTACATCTATATAATGAGATAGCCACACCCCGTTTTAGGGTGTCGAGCCAGTTTCCCAAACCCTATGTTTTACACACGCATCGGTGTTGCCAGCACCGCGCATGCGTAGACGAGGGACCTGCACAAGCTGTACGCCATGTCGGAGAAGTCGGAGAGGCCAACAGAGAAGAACTCGACGACGATTGCGGCGCCCATCGGCGCGGGGCCGATGTCACCAACGGTGGTCGGAGTAGACGAAGTGGTCGGGGTAGATGACAACGACGCTGGCGATGCGCTGGTGCTTGGACGAAAACCGAAGGGGGTGGACGGGCGGCGCGGCGGTTACGAAGGTAGCGGCGACGGCGGCCAAAGAAGAGCGGCGACAGCGGCTAGGTTAGGAGTGCGGCGGCGGTGCTCGAAGTAGGCAAAGAACCCTGACAGCGTGACGAAGATCGGCGCGGACGGTGGCGTTCCCGCGTCAAGGGAGACGGCACGGCGCATACCACGGGAGGTCGACGCGCGGTGACGACGGAGTGGATCGCGGACCGCGGCGCTACGGCCCGAAGGGGCGATGCAACAACGACAGAAGGATCGGGGCGATGACGGGAAGACCTCGGGGTGGCGGCGGGGACCACGGACCGCAAGGCTGCGGCCCGAAGGGGTGACACAACGGCGGTTCCCGAGTCGGTGCAGCCACGAGGACGGCCTCGGGGCGGCGGCGGGGACCGCGTATCGCGACACTACGGCCCGAAGGGGCGACGCAGCAGCGACGCACGGGTCGATGCAACCGCGAGGAGAACCACGGGGCGGCGACGCTGCGGCCCGACGGGGCGACTGAGCGGCAGCCCAATGCTCGATCGATGGAGAGGCGCGCTGAACTCGGAGACGATCTTCACGGGACCTGCGGAGGCCCGTGTAACCGACGGGCCAGGTCGGTCGCGCGGCGTAGATGAGGCAGATCGACGCGGCGAGCGGGTGATCAAGCCGATCGCGCGTGAGGTCAGGGACGCCGCTCGGTGAAGGCGTGGTGGCGGAGGAGTCCGAGATGAAGCCGGCGACGACAGACGGCGTGAGACGTCGTGCAGACGAGCTTGTCAGCACCGGCACCTGGGCTGCCAAAGCAACACCGGCGCCCGGGTAGCGAGGCCCGAGTGACCAACGGAGCAGCGATGCCCGAATTGAGGCAGCCGACAAGCCTGACGCAGCCGTCCCAACGCAGTCGAGGACGAGACCGGCGAGGTAGACCGTCGGGCCACCGTGCAGATGCGGCGGAGGCGGGTGATGTGGATCGATGGGCGGCCCAACACGCGAGCAACGACTATGATTGGCCGTCGCATGGTGCATGGCCGCCGGGTCGGGGCGATGCAGGTATCCCGGTCGGAGCAGGGCATTGACGGCCGGTGCAGGGCGACGGCCGGACCGACGCGGAGGACGGCTGGCCCTGACAGGCCGCCTCGGCGCACGTGACTACCGGGTCGGAGGAAAGGCCGGCTGGTCGCGCCGGGGTCAAAGTAGAGGCGCTCGGTGTCGACGGCGGCGGCGGGCGACGCAAACCGATCAAGCATAGATTGGAAAACCAAAAAGAAAAACGCTGATCAAAATGACCGATGAGAGAGCGAAAAAATCCGGAGCAAGGACTCGGAAAAAAGACTCTCTAGGGCAGCCGGTCAACACGACCGGCGGAAGAACCCTAGGTACGGGCGGCGCGGCCCCCGGCGGCGGCCATGGAGGCCGACCGCCCCGCGGGCGGCGCGCAGGTGCGGAAACGGCGGCGGCGGCTAGGGTTTAGGATCGACTTGCGATAGGTACCATGTTAAAAGGGAGAGAGAGTATTGGTGGAATAGTTTATTGTATTGATTGAGCCTCATGGGCATATATATAGAAGTACATGATCTACTTAAAGTACAAGGCAAGCCAAAATATTTCCTAGTCTAACTTATATTTCCTAATACAATCACGTTACTTAACAGGCTCCATCGGCGGCTACGGAGAGACAATCTTCCTTCCACGGCTGGTCTTCAACTGGTGGCGGATTAGCTGCCCCGCCTTCTCGTGGTCACACCACGGGATGACCACAGCCGCGTGGGAGAAGAAACAAAAAAGCCGGCCAGCTCAAGTAAGGACGGTTGCGTGTCCTCAGTCCTAACAAAAATATTGGTGCATTTCCATACTAATAATTAATAGGTGAATTTCTGAATTTTCTCTACTTTAAATAGAAAATTCACCTATTAATATTAGTATGGAAATTTAGAAATTCACCTCCTCCTTGCTCAGAAATTTCTGAATTCACCTATTAATATTAGTATGGAAATTTACTCTAGTACTGTAACGTACCTCTATACTTTAAATAATCAATAGGTGCATTTAATATTCGTGTATCCAATAAATTGTTAATATCTTGATGTGTTCCGAAAATGCATAGCCCATGCGGGTGCACAGATTGACGACTAATACTTTTAATCATAACAGAGGAGGGGGGCACCGCCCCACTACCCCTTGTGTTGAAATGGGCTCCTCAGATCCACAAAGTCTCAGCTTACTATGAGTATGATGAGTGAAAGACGTGGAGAATGTACCTATGTAGCTGTAGCATGTAGTGATGTAGTACTTGCCCTAATAGAATTGGAATGTTCCAATTGTAAGTGCGGTTGCAACCGCTTCCATCCCCTAAATCAAATGTGTGTGTGTGTGACAGAAATCGACTCATGTACGTGACAAGTTTAGATCTAGGAGTGTAAGCTTGATTACATTTTTTCTGATTTTTCTACTTGTCATACATACTTAACAAGAAAAACCTTGGGTGCCAAGGCATCGATGGGCCCAGGAAACAGTGACACAGAGGGGACAACCTTGGGTTCAACACGGATTGGCTGTGATGAGGCGAGCAAGGAGTGAGTTGCGGGGCGTGTTGGGGTTGGCCTGTGGGGCTATATGTGAATGGTGTTTGTGTGCGCGTAAGGATCTATCGAGTGTAACCAAAACTTGACGGCGAGATGAGCTGCTCTCTCTCGAATATTATTCCCTCCTTCTCCTCGACCTACCCTACCTCCTCCCTCCTCCTTGCTCAGATCTGATCCAGCTACTAGAGGTACTTTACACTTGGTATCAGAGGTAGGGCGATCTGGAGACGGCTTGCTTGAAGCCAGGCTACCTCACCACACAAGCTATCAAGGCAGCGGCGATGGAGGAACAGTTGGCGGCGCTCATCAAATCTGTCAACAACAGCTGGACGACCACGGACGCGCGTTTGGACGCAATCCAAACCTTCCTCGAGCTTTGGAGGCTGGCGGTGACTCACCTCCAGCAGCAGGTGGATGAGTTGCGCTCCCAGGTTGGACGTATCACGCTCCACCCCATTCTGGTGGCGCCCGCAGAGCCAGATCCAGGCTCTGCCAGCAACGCGGTGGTGCATAAGGCACCTCCAACTCCATCGGGCGACCCGGGGCACCACGGGCCAGTACCCACGACGAGATCCACGACTCCAGAGGGCCGGCTCACGGGGTGGCCACCACCCTGGAACCGCCTCCGGTCAACGGTGCGTTTACATCCCACCGCCCCTCTCGTATCTACTCCGGTCTAGATCTGGTAGAGCACAACAAGGATGTAGAGAGTAGGGTGTACCAGAGTGGGCATGCCTGTTGGGCGCTGCCTAAGATGGATTTCCCCCCGTTCGACGAAGACAATCCTCAGTTTTGGAGGTCTCGATGTGAGAAGCACTTCGAAGTGTATGGAGTACAACCGAGCTCTGGGTTCGTTTGTCCACACTCCATTTCATGGGTAATGCGGCCCGTTGGCTGCAATTGCAGGAGGCGAAGAACACCCACCTCACTTGGGAGATATTGTGTGGGGGGCTCTGTGAGAAATTTGGGCGTGAGCAGTATCAGGCACACATCCGACAGTTTATCACACTACGGCAGAGAGGGAGTGTGAGCGAGTACATGAATAAATTCGAAGAGGTTATGCACCAAATTCTAGCTCACAATTGTGGATTCGACTCTCTTTATTTTACTATGCAGTTCCTTAAAGGACTCTGGCACGACATTCATGCCAGTGTCATGTTACATCAACCAAAAGACCTCGATGTTGCCTTTTCTTTGGCTTGTCTACAGGAGGAGCTGTTGTAGGCCTTGTGGTGCCGAGAATACAGGTGCCAGGAGCCCACACCACCGCCCCACAAGTGGCTTGACCTCTTCTTGCCCTGGGTGCTACACCGGCATGTCAGTTGTTGCAGCCACGGAGGACCGTCGTGCTCTGGACGCAGCCAATGCACCTGACAGTGGGGTGCGTGGCGACGACAGAGTGGTAGTGTTGCACAATTACAGGAGCTCGCGTGGTTTGTGCTTCAAGTGCGGGGAGAGATGGGGGCAAAGGCGCCAATCTGCTCCCACAGTTCAGCCGAATGTGGTCGAGGAACTGCTGGAATTGCCGCGGCAGACCAAGCAGCATTTGGGGATCAAACTGAGGAGGCAGGGTACGTAGAGGAGAAGGAGGGGATATTATTTGAGAGATAGCAGCTCGTCTCGCCGTCCAGGTTCGGTTACATTTGATAGATCCTTACGCGCGCACACACCATACACATATAGCCCCACAGGCCAACCCCAACATGCCACGCAACTCACTCCTCGCTCGTCTTGTCACAACCAATCCGTGTTGAACTCAAGGTTGTCCCCTCTGTGTCGATGTTGCCTGGGCCCGTCGTTGCCTTGGCCCTGTCCTCTGCACGACACCTTACCACGT
Source organism: Triticum aestivum (assembly GCF_018294505.1). Lineage (NCBI taxonomy): Eukaryota > Viridiplantae > Streptophyta > Magnoliopsida > Poales > Poaceae > Triticum > Triticum aestivum. The sequence continues at coordinate 39,363,795 of NC_057804.1, forward strand.
GAATTTGGAGTAGCTCAAGTGGATAACTGCTCGGTGCCAGATCTGGCCTCTTGGCTTCACGAGCATGAAGTGATGAGGGAACTATGGCAGCAACAGCTCAAACGAGCGCGGGACCGTATGAGGCTCCAGGCCGACAAACATCACGCGGACAAAAAGTTTGTTGTGGGCGACATGGTTTATCTCCGCTTGCAACCCTTCCTCCAGACTTCCCTCGCGCAACGACCTTACCAGAAGCTGGCCTTTCACTATTACGGGCCCTACAAGATTATAGCTCGCGTGGGAGCAGTAGCATACAAGCTGGCGCTGCCATGCACAAGCAAAATCCACAAATGTGGTCCATGTCTCTGAACTCAAGAAGGCGGTGTGGGTGATGGGGTGGAGGCAGATCAGGCCTGACCACCGTCGAACAACGTGTTGCACGCGATGCACATATCGATTCACGTAACTGACATGCGTGTGGTGCAGGTTCAGGGAAAAGCCATCGAGCGTGTTCAAGTTCAGTGGGAAGGGTTGCCACCGTCACTCTCGACATGGGAGGACCCGGAGCTACTTGGCCATCGATTCCCTAATTCACCGGCTTGGGGGCAAGCCGATCTTCAAGGGGGGGGGAGAATGTCATGCCTGACAGTAGGCCTGGAGAGGAGGACGGGGCCAAGGCAACGACGGGCCTAGGCTACAGCGACACAGAGGGGACAACCTTGGGTGGAACATGGATTGGCATGTGATGAGACGAGCGAGGAGTGAGTTGCGTGGCGTGTTGAGGTTGCCCTGTGGGGCTATATGTGTATGGTGTGTCTGTGTGTAAGGATCTATCAAATGTAACCGAACCTCGACGACGAGACGAGCTGCTCTCTCTCTCTAATATTATCCGCTCCTTCTCCTCTACCTACCCTGCCTCCTCCCTCCTCCTTCCTCAGACCTGATCCAGCTACTAGAGGTAGGTTACATACGACTTGTTCGTGTTTGATGGCCAAGATGCCACCCTGCCGCACTCAACGCCCCTGGAGATGACGGTTGTTTTGCGATACAGAAGTACCGACGGAATACACCAATATGTTTTTAATTGGTTTGACAAACAAAATGTTTTTTAGTCATAATATGGGAGGGAGGAGCCAACCCCCCTACCCCATGTCTTGAAGGGGCTTCTCAGATGCATAAGTAAGGTGTTGGCATAGGGCCTGAATCGTATTGACGCCAACATGGTCAAAACCTGGGTGGAACCTTGGTCCGAAAATCTCTTGACAGTCACCAGTGAATGACAGCCCCTGGAGCCCGACAACTTCTATACCTACTAATAAAAGAAAATAAGTATTCTTAATGTGTTTTGCTATTTTATAGAAAACCTCCTAATGTTTCTAACATTAAACCGCAGTACATATTAAATGTTTCTTAAAATACTCATATCTTCTAGACCGTAATTCCAAATTTAACATGTTATATATGGAATTTGATTAGAAAAATATGTAGAATCCGAATATGATGTTATTTTACCTATTAACAATTAAAAAAAAATACTATATAGGATACCATGTTAATCAACAATGCATTATCCGTCTTTTCTTCATGCCGGTAATTCAGATTGGGGATGAACACCTCAAAAAAATCAGGATTGGACATGAAATTGAAGATAAATTTTTTAGAGACACCCAATAAATAAGGACATGGATGACAAGAAATAAAAGAAGGACCCACTAAAGAATGGATGTCCGCTATAAAAAAAATAAAAGGGAAAATGCAAAGGAGATCCGATAAAGATGAGATGTTGTGCTATTCTCCTGTAATAAGAAGAAAAAAGAGAGGGCAAGCATGAAAAAAGTAAAAACGAGGCATGCATGAAAAAAAAGATAATTTTGATAAGATATAAATAGTGATGAAACATGGACCAATACCTATGACATGTATGTCAAGAAATAGTGATGAAATAGGGGCGCAAGTACATGCGTCCACAGGAGTCCATACAAAAATGTTCTTTTCCAGACCAAAAAATTCTCTTTTTATGATTAAAAATCATGTATCTTTTTAACAACTCTTCATGTATTTAAGAAATATGCATGTGAAAAAAGTGTTCAAGAGTTACCCTAAGTTGGTGATTCTTAGACTGAAAACTGCCATTGATGCACACATGTTTCCGTAGTGTGCTAATGTATCATTGTTTGCTTTCGTCATTTTTCTTTACTCCTCCGTAACAACACCCCCATTCCGAACATGATATGAATAAATGCATGAGTGTGTCGGACCGGATTGTGCCTTGGGCCCGGTATGTGGCTCGGTCAGGGCCTCCGGCTTTAGATGTTAGGCTTAGGTGGGAGGTCTGGGTATTTGGCCCAGCTTGCACCCCCTTCATCATTTGGATAGGAGTAGCGACAGATGTTGTCAAGATGGCGGATTCAGACATATTGTTGTACTACTTTGTAAGGTCCTCGAGAATAATCAATAAAATGGCCGTATGCATCTTCCAGATGCAGAGGCCGGGGTTCATCCTCCTTTTCTAAAAAAAACCCTACATGCAAGCCGTGTTGAAATAGAACACCTGTAGAATCTTAAACTGCGCTTTTATAGGTTCAGACCAACTTTGTTTTGGCCGTAGCTACAAATTCTCAGATTATAGAATTTTTTTTATAAATTAAGAGTGTACGGTATTTTGTTCTTCCCCTTGCAACGCACGAGCGTTCGAACCCGCACCTCTTTTGTTACGAACGCTCAGCGCTAACCACCAGGACATCACCACGCTAGTGTTAAAATACTTCATTTTCCTTTTCATATTTCGTTTTTCAATTCCTTTTATTCCTTTTGCTATTTTTTTTATTTTTTCCATGCGCCGTTTCGTAAATTTCGTTAACCTTTTCCCTAAATTTATGAACTTTTTTCAGAATTGATGACCTTTTTAAAAATTAGATGATTTCTTTTCCAATTATGATGAACTTTTTTCTAGTTCGATTAACTTTTTTTGATTTTGATGAACTTTTTTAAAATTCAATGACCTCTTTCAAATTTGATGAACTTTTTTTAAATTGGATGAATTTTTTCAAATTTGTGAACTTTTTCCCATATTGTTGAACTTTTTTTCTAAATGTGAACTTTTTCAGAAATGGTGATGTTGTTTCAAAATCGATGAACTTTGTTTAGATGTTGTGAATTTTTTTGAAAATCGATGAACTTTTTCGGAAATTGATGAACTTTTTTCAGATTTTGTCAACCTTTTCGAAAATCAATGATTTTTTTCCAGATTTTGTGAACTTTTTAAAAAAAATTGATGATAATTTTTGTTTTTCAAAATCGATGAACTATATTTTTGGCCCAATTCAAATTTAGTTCACTCAATGCAAAATTTGATCACCTAATTCAAATTTATTTACCTAATTTAAATTTAGTTAATAAAGTTCAATTTGTTCACCCAATCCAAAATTAATTCACACATCTCAAGTTTAGTTCACAAAAAAATTGGTCGCCTAATTTAATTCTAGTTCTCAAATTTCAAAATTTGTTCACCCAATTCAAAATATCTTCATCTAATTCTATTTTAGTTCAAAAAACAAATATTAGTTCACCTAATGTAATTATACTTCACGCATTTCAAAATTTGTTCACCTAGTTCTATTTTAGTTCATAAAGTTTAAAATTTGTTCACCTAATTCAAATTTAGTTCAGCTAATTTGGTTCTAGAACTCACAATTCAAAATTTGTTCACCCAATTCAAATTTAGTTCACACAATTTTTTTTCACCTAATTCAATTCTAGTTCATCCCATTCAAAATTTGATCACCTAATTAATTTTTGTTCATCTAATTCTATTTTAGTTCACCAGATTCATTTCTAATGCACACAACTCAAATTTTGGTTCACCTAATTCGTATTTGGTATTTGGTTGCCTATAATGCCTTTTTTTTCCAATTGTGTGTTTCTCGAGGACCGGTTTTCTTGTATAATTCTTAGCACCAATTTACAGAGTTTACAGAAAAACAATTAGTCTTTATTAGTACTACTTGTATAATTCTTAGCATCAATCTAGAACTGTACGAACCTGTGTTAGAAACAGTTTTTCTTTCTCTAGCAGCGACATAGAAACAGTTTTTTTTATTTTTCTGAGGAACGGCATAAAAACAGTAGTACGATCTCTTTTTTTTTAAAGAAAACAGTAGTAAGTACGATCTAACTAGCGATCGAACGCTAGAAACAGTCTAGCGATATGTTATTGGGCTTCATAGATACAGTCCACAACAAAACGTAGTAGGCGCCACAACTACGAACTGGCGCAGAAGGCGCCATCGAGGAGGTCTCCCGTTCTTGGGGCGGAGAGGTAGAGATTATTAATGCAGTGTGCGACGGTGGTGAGCACCCAACACGTGGGCCCCATGAGATCGACTAGGATCCAGTTTGCCAGCGGCAAGCTGAGCTGCTATGGTCGAAGAAGCGGGTGGCCGCTGATTGCACAACTAGCGGTCTCGACCACAACATAGTCCAAGTCGGCCATGAAGGCCAGGTACCTCAGCCGGCCACTACTGTGTCTAGTTCTTAGCGCTAACAGAATCATTTTATTGGAAAGGAACTAAACAGATGCATGTTAGAGTCGTATTTGGAGGGGAATAAGGGATTATGCTCCCTCAATTTATTCTTACATTTTTTTAAGCTAGAGATCATTTTTCCTAAAAATTTAAGGATTGCTCACTAGTCACTACCCCTGCCGTGTGGTTGTGATGAATAAATTAATTAGTTTGCATCCCACGCTAACCCACCGACCTAATCAGTCGAGCTGACTGTGCCAAGAATTAAATGAACTATTAATAATAAATTAATTTTCTGACCGAATGATTTGAACCAGTCCTCAGGTGCATAATGGCAGTTGCACTATTTATTTGAAGGTAGCAACATGGTTTGTTCTTGGATAAAACACAACACTTGCACGATACATTTTATTAATGATGTGTGGTACAATTAGTTGCATCACTGAACAAAGAACCCCCATCAACTATTAATCGAGGAAGGGGTAGTCAGTGTAGCCGATGACGGGGTCAGAGATGTAGAAGGTCATCCTATCATACTTGTTCAGCTCTGCGCCGATCTCAAACCTCTTTGGCAGGTCTGGATTCGCCAAGAACGATCGCCCGAAGGAGACCAAATCAGTGTACCCATCAGCGACCACCTTGCCCCCTTCCTCGCGGTCGTACCCGCCATTGGCCATAAATGTACCCTTGAACGCCTCCCTGTATGGCAGCAAGCGCTTCGGGACCACCCTTCGTCCATCAACGATGGCCATCCTCGGCTCGACCATGTGGAGATAGATGATGTTGTAGTTGTTGAGTTTGGTGGACATGTGGAGCGCGAGGGCGTGCGGGTCAGAGTCGTGGCAGTCCATGTAGTCGGTGAAGGGGGAGAGGCGGATGCCCACACGGTGGCCACCGACCTCCTTCACGACGGCATCCACCACCTCGAGAGCAAAGCGACACCGGTTCTCGATGCTGCCACCATACTCGTCGGTGCGGTCATTCGCACTGTCCTTGAGGAACTGCTCAATTAGGTACCCATTCGCCCCGTGGATCTCCACACCGTCAAAACCTGCCACGCCATTGACATTAGATTGAGCAATACATGTATACACTGGGAATTGTGTATTCGTATTTTTTTCCAAAGAGTAGTTGTTTAAGAAAGAGAAGTTTGACCAGTCATTTTTAAGAAAATCGTGCATATCAACAGCGTACCAGCGTCGATGGCGTTCCTGGCCGCCTTCCTGAAGTCGTCGACGATGGCCGGTATCTCCTCCACCTTGAGCCTCCTCGGCGGCGCGAACTCCTCCAGCCTCCCGTCATAGCTCATTTGCGGGCCCACCCCCTTGTCCGTGCACGACAGCGGCGCGGCACCGCCGGGCTGGTACTCATAGGTGGACACGCGGCCGACGTGCCAGATCTGGCAGAAGATGAGCGCGCCCTTGGCGTGCACTGCATCGACAATTGGCTTCCATGCCTCGACGTGCTCCGCCGTCCAGACGCCCGGTGTATCGCGGTACCCCTGGGCCGTGTCGGAGACCCCGGTGGCCTCGGTGATGAGCAACCCGCCGGCGGAGGCGCGCTGGGAGTAGTACAAGGCGGCGTGCGGCTGCGGCACGTTGCCGTAGGAGCGCTGGCGGGTGAGCGGGGCCAGGACGATCCGGTGGGCGAGGTTGAGCTGGCCCATCTTGTACGGCGTCAGGAGAGGGATGGGCTCCATTGTTGAAGGGCTGAAGTTCTCTCTTGGGCTCCCGAAGGTTGATCAATGACAGCAGCTGCTAGCTAGCTTGTGTGATATGCAGAACGAGGAGGAAGAAGAAGATGCCCAGTGAGTGGAGTGGAGTCGATGGGCCTGGACATCCATTTTATAGACATTTTTTCCTCGCATGCAATGACGTGATATGATACGTACTACTCCATATGATATTGTTATAGTGACATTATTGCTAATATTAAAGTACGTGAGGAACATGGGAGGCATCCGGCTGCCGCTTTAGCCGCCTTCATCGATCAGTCACATACATCATAGGTGAGCTAAGCAGCATGGAACAGAAAGGCATCATAATATATTTTACGAATTATGTGTCACCGACGATGCAACAATTTGAACGACCACGTGTCACACCGACGCATCAAGGTCTGCTTTTTGACTCCTGCTAGAGAGGGACAGCAGCGATGTATTATAAAGGCATGTACAATGGAGGCATCGCCCTGGTGCTGCCTCAGCTCTTAAACTAATCAAAAAATAATGAAGCCATCATTTAAAAAAAATTCTGTCCAACGGAGGCCACACTATGTAGCGAAGCATTGTTTAATTTCTGTTCTCTCTATCCTTCTCTTGCATGCATCAGCGCAGCATGTCTTTTCTTCCTTTCTTCACTTTTCACGTATGAGGAAGCTGGCTCTTCTGCAGACTACACTTGCTACTGCGGGGCTATACCTTTTAGTCCGAACTTATTCCGAACCTACGTGTACCTGCGGGGCAGCAGGCTGAGGCTACCCATTGGGCATGCCCTAAGGGCATGTACAATGGAGGCATCACCCTCATGTTGCCTCAGCTATTTATCTAATCAAAAAGTAATAGAGCCACCGTTTGTGAAAAATTCTAGCCAACGCAGGCTACACTCGGTAGGGGACCAATCTCCCTTTACATGTATGTTGTTTTCTTTCCCCTCTCTCTACCTTTTTCCTTGCATGCATCAGCCTACCTTCTTCTTTCTTGCTTTCTCTCAGCTTTTACGGCTAAGGGCATGTACAATGGTAGCATCACCTTATAGATGCTCCATACTCCACATAGATAAAGCAAACACAACCATGGTCATTCCACAATGGAAGCAGCACGCATCCCTTTTTCTTTGTTGGGCCCACATTCAACCTTTCATGTCCCACGTCCTCTCTTTACCTCCTTTCTTTTTCACCTTGGCCAGCTGCTTTTCATCGAGGAGACCGGTTTCTCTGCAAGATCCCGTCTCTCTCTACAAGCGGTAGCCTTTTTCTAATCCAGGGAATCTAGGTGGAGTCTGGAGCACTAGTCCAGCGTGGCCCGTTGGCCATGCCCTAAGAGGCCGGCTCTTCTGCAGGCTACACCATCTCCTGCGAGGCTGTTGCTTTTAGTCCGAACCAAGCTTCGAACCTACATGGACCTGCGGAGCACTAGGTTGAAGCTACCCATTGGCCATGCCCTAAGAGAAACTCTAGCAAATGCCATAAAAGTAACCAAAACTTTAAATTTACAATATAGGTTGAAAAACCCGCACCGATTAGATCCATAAAAAAGCAGACCCCGGAAAAAAAATTGCAGGTCGTGGTCATTGTACATTGTCACCCACGTATCTCATATCTGTAGTTTTCGAGGCGATTTTGAGATGCACCGTAAACGAGTCAATGCCAGAGCAGGCGGCCTGGAGCTCGGCAGCTACCGCCGAAGCGTCGCTGTATCAAGCGGAGGAGTTCGAGCGTCGTTGTATCGAGCGGAGGAGCTCCGCAGCGGTCACCGGAGGCCCGGAGCGTCGACGGAGTAGGCGGACGGCCGGAGCGTTGTGGAGCAGGAGGAGGAGCTCGCAAGCGATCGCCAGAGCGTTGCCAGAGTAGGCAGATGGCCGGAGGGGAGCCGCAGCAGCGCTGGACGCGAAGAACGTACAAGGGATTCTTTTTTTCTTTTCAGTACAATTTTACGGTACCTGTTCTGACAGAGCCAATTTGGTACCGCAAAAGCAGTTTATTGTGTCTCATAAACTGATTTTACAATATACGCATCTGCTAGAGTTGTTGCCTCCATTGCCTCGTGGCTTCTTCTGGTTTGGGACGATGGTGTCTACTGTTGTCAAAGAAAAACACAGTTATTTTTGCAGTCAAGTTTATAGTAAGTAACCTGAGTCAGTGCTTCAGCCACAGCAAGAAACTCATAAATTGCCTACTTTTTTGGCATAAGTGGAATGTAATTTATTGGATACTCAGCTGACATAGTACGATCGAAAATGTACACGGCAAATGCAGAACCCTTGGCTTAGACAACGGTACGCCAGTACATGTAAGAAAAAAACTCTTGCCGTAAACTGAAATCTCGGCATATTCCACGAAAAACACCCAGCTTACAAATGAGCGTCAGCAAAGCAACTGCCATGTGGATATTCTCACTGCACTTGGCTCGTGTCAACTCCAACTGCTCCCTTTCCTTTTTTTTAAAGCCAAACCCTTCGTCTCCTCTGTAAGCCGAGTGACCAACATAAATGGTCGACTTCTATTTGGACAAATAGTATGCCCGTGCGTTGCCACGGGCTTCTGAAATATTTTACTGAAGGTATATAAAATAATCCATGTAAAACATCACAGGAAGAGACAATATAATATGGACACGATTGCATAATAATTGAAGCATACTTCACTTGTAATGTAAACTGATAACATAAAGGCAAATTGACGATGTATACACGTAAATCTGGCATGAGACCCTCAGTTGGGTTCGCTCCACGGCCGACATCCCGGACAACGACACTGCCTTCTACACTTGATGGGAGACGTCCTGCAACCGCTCACCCTCCTCGGCTCGCACGAGCATGGCCTCCTTGATTATCCTTACCGCGTGGTGGATCTGAAAACACCGGAACGCTTGCATATTTGATGGCGAGCAGCCATCCACCTCCCGGCTCTCCGACATTATCAGAGATGAGGCGCGCATCTGGGCCAAGGCTGGCGCCCTCGGACTGCACAACATCATCCCCGAGAGATAGCATTGTAGGCTAGTGGGGTTGAGCACCCCCAAGTCTGTTCTGCTCCTAGTTCACTTCCATGCCCTCGTGCGTACATGGCTTAGTGAACTTTTGTAATCCCATGTTGTAAAACTTTTCTTCTATCAATGCAAAGATACACATCCTCTGTGTATTCGCGAAAAAAACACGTAAGTCGATGATCCAACTAAAATACGTTACAATTATTAAATTCTACTTGATGCGCTTAAGAAATTCTCGCACAATACCAAGAAAGTTTTTTTCTTCATTCGCACGATGTTGGAGCAAGTATAATAAAAACTACTTTCTCAACTCATACTCATCATGCAAAAACAATACTAGAACGCACGTGCGTTGCTACGGACTGCTACGAGCAACAATGCATATAAATGAATCAGAGAAACAATTAAAGTCGTATTCAACGTCTAAGTTTTTTTTTCTCATACGTCCGAATGTGTTCGGACATCAAACGGGCTACTACAACTGTCTTGATAGTCCCGGTGCCCCAAATCCGGCCCATATGTGAGAAAGAAATGTTGCTATCCAAACTATTCGTGATGTTATCTCCAACATGTGGAACCAACGCAAAACCCCACCACCAGGACACACCCTCTCCTTTTCTCGTCCGACCCTCCCCTTCCCCCTCTGTTTCCCGCCGTAGTGGGTGACGTCCGCCTCACTTTCACCATGACACCCTCTCTCCTTCACACGATACTTCCTCATAGACCGTTAAGGAGGAGTCCCCCATAATGCCCGCCCCACCCTCCGCCATGATCCCCTCCCCCGTGTTGTGTGTTTTCACCACTGCCATCAAGAGGGAGGAGGTATTGCGCTACCTGTGGCACCCCCAAAGCCAAGAATGCAAATTTGTAAGTAAACATACCAAACCCAACCTCCGTCCCGCTCACTCTATCACAAAATCCATCAACTTGTATTTTAAGTGAGTCGGTGATCAACATCGCTATGGCCGGCCAGCAGCAAGGGATAAGGGCTCACTCTTATCACAAAATCCATCAACTTGTATTTTAAGTGAGCCGATGATCAACATCGCCGTGGCCGACCAACAGCAAGGGATAAGGGAGGCAACCACCTTCCCATCTTAGTGCTAGTACCTCCTGGTTCTATACTGGACCCACTCTTCATCCCGGGCTCTACAACGACAGCTCCACGCTCATGTGTTCTCATGGAAAAAGAAAGATATGCATAAAAATGTTCGTCCAGAGCATGAAAAATGTCAATGGTTCTCTCCTCTTCCCTCCTTGCATGCACATGCCTAATTCAATCAGATATTAGTGAATAAATCAAATATATAATTAAACGACATGTCTGAAGCACACACACACACAACACACAACACAACACACACAACACACACACACACACACACACACAATATGGTAATACTACTCATAACCCAGGGTGGAGTATAAGTTATTCTTCACCCGAGGTAATATTACAATCGGTTCATAAATAAATTTCATTTTGTTTACAAAGGAAGCACATTAGTAGTCTTTTTAGGGATACATGAGTATTTATTCCTAGTAATAGCAATTGGCAATTTAGCATAGTACAACCATAATCTTGGAGCCGTCTATCATTTCGATAATAGTTAGTTGCTATAGATGCAATTATGATGATTGTGTTAAGAATTTGCACAGAGCAACCCTTTTACAAACTGAACAAAATAACAAGTCAATCCCGTCCACACTGCAATTGATTCATGCATTAAGGAACGTCACACAAATTAAATAGGAATCCAAACTAAAAACAAGGGACGACAACATGGATACTATGTTATTCGTTTCCACGTGGATAGCAACCATACTCACCGGGATGCATGAAACATTCCTATTCTTTACAACTTTATAAAAAGCTAAATTTAATCCAAAAATAATTATGAAGAGAGGCTAGTAAGTAAAACTAAGTCATGACTAAACTATTGAAGGGATAAAATGATTGTTTTTTTTCAAAGATGAATAACCCAGTATAATAAGTGGTGGCATTGTGCAAGCATCGACAACAATACAAATAGCAGTAGCCTCTCAATCATTTGCTATCTCTCTAAAGCTCTCTACTACTCTCTTTTATTCCTCTCCCAAGACCACACACGGCAGCAACAACACACTCAATATCTCTTCTTCCACCCAAAATCAGCAGCCAATCTCTCTTCTTCCTCTCAAATCGAACATCAATAGCCCAGGCACCGCCGACCACCACACCTATCACCTTCCGCAACCGCCTGGTCGTATCTGCTGCTGCTAGCGGGCGTGTGTAGGAGGAAATTAGGCTGCCCCAGCTATAAGTTGAAGTGCCCGTTTATTACTGAACCAGAAAATTACATATTTTCTATTTGATCAACAACCTGCTTGGATCATCAAGAAAATTGCTTAGCTTGCCCAGAAGACATGTAAATTGCTAGACGTTTTCAAACTATTATCTACATGAATCTAGACGTGTTGTTGAGGAATATATGAAAATGATACATAGTAAAAGTCATAATTCTGTCCCAATTATCAACTTTTTGTACTTCAGATATGTGCCAAAAACCTTAGAATACATTCATATAATTTTTAAACGTGCTTCCGGCTTGAGTGATAATTTGTATGCATGCTTCCCGGTTGACTGATAAATCTAAAGAAAATTAAAACAAATTAGGGGACAACCCTAAACAAAAGCGGCATAGCACATTTATACTACTAACAGCCGATTCAGGAAGCTATTTTTGAACACATGCACTTATAAGAGTATCTAGAACTATATATCCTGAGCCCAAACGATAGAATTTACGACATGTATCCATTAAGAACTGAACTACTATAAATAAATCTAGTTCAGAGATTTGAGAAAAAGAATTACACTGATAGTAGTAGCAATCAATTAAAACCTAGTTTTTTTATATCGCAACATGGTACCTAGATTCAAATACAAGAAAAGAAGTCAATTCTAACCACGAAGTAGAAAACTGGCTTCTACATGTGGCCTTGACAATTAAGAGAGTTATAGGTTTTTTCCGCGAGATAAGTAAACACAATTTTACAGAAACTGCTATAAATATCTGGTTATGGATAAAATGAGGCAATTAAGAAACAAGATATTAGATATAAGTAAACATAATTTTACAAAGACTTTGCTGCAAATATCTGGTACCACATAGAAGAAGACAATTAAGAAAGAACAACAAATCAGAAGAGAGATAATCAATAAATACTCATGGAGTTGTAGACTTGTAATGGAACTCTAGAAGCTAACGCAAGTCTGTCGACTGGCCTATTGCACTCTCTACTAAAAAAAGCAAAGTGAGTCATCATTTAAATCGAGTACTTGCATCTTTGTTCTATTACAACATTCTTTTGTAACCTTCAACATATTCCAATCATGCTTTATACTACCAAGATATTAGCTTCTGTATTTCTCACATCTCATATATATCTGCTAATGACATGTACAATAAGCAAAAGTTTGTTTTTCTGCATCAGAATTGGCATTGTAGTACCAAACTACAAGTAGAGGTTCAAACTCGTTGCATCTGTTATCTTATTAAGAAGGGCGTACAAAATAGCACACAATCAGCATAACCTGAAGTTTTACACTGCAATCATGCATATGCAGAAAGCCAGAAACCAATGCCTCTGCTCCAATCCTCGGGTAGTCCCTGCATTAGTTCCCATGAAATTGATCAAGTTTTCCTTCAATCGACAAATTTCAAGAAAAATTGAGAAGTCATCACATACAAATTTAATTGATAAGAAATAAACCAATCAAGGCAGCCAATTTTTTTTACCGAAAAGTCTGTCAGTTAATGTTCTCTTCATCGACCATGACCTACTATGTTTTCCTGCAAAATCCACAACAACAAAACTAATCTTTGTTTCTATGATGCATGCCATCGAATAGATAGCACAAATGGTCATATTAGTCAACCGAATAGTCATCTCATGATCCAAGTGGCCAAGCCCTTCTTCCCTCTCCTCCCGCCCGGTTAATCACATGCAAGATCTTTATATATAGTTAGAAGCAAATGCATTCCTAGAACTCCTTAATCAATATAACGTTACTATGTATTTCTTTTCTCTTTATCCCTTCTTCCCTCTCCTCCCGTCCGGTTAATCTTCTCTAATTATTTGTTTTTAGTTTTCTTGTCAAGCTTCTAGAAAAAAATCAAAATGCTCACATGAAAGAGAAAACCGATTATTTTAGAGTGGCAAAGAAAATTGAGAGATGAGATGATACCTTGATAATAATATGTGCAGATCCACTTGTGCGACTGCTTGGGTCATTGTTCAAATACATTCCCCAAATGGGCTTGCTGTTCATGAATCACAATTCAACACTTGCATTACACTTGAAATGGATATAATCAGTCAAGAATTGTTTAATCACAAAGGATGGCCGACAGTTCGAGTAGTCTAAGGTGATGACATACGAAATTATGAATAATATAGAGCAATTATAATGCCTTGGGTATAACATCCAAACTATCCCCAAAACTTTAAGTCTGAAAGCATAAAATGAAGTTGTGGAAGAATACGTAAACTGCCTTAAGTAGACAAATTACCATCAGACTACACCGTGAATAATCCAAACATGAGACATGAACTTCAGTTTTGCAGGGAAAACCCGAGACTAAAATCATTCGTTAGTACACATGCCATTGCAAACCTAGCCAGATCCCTTCTCTGTAGTTAATGCCATCTAGACTCAAAGTAGCATTAATATAGGAGAGCTCTAAATAGCAGCAATCCACTAAGTGGTGGTTCATATTTATATTTTATTGGATATCCACAAGGACTTCTGCAACCATAATACTATGCAGGCAAATAATTTTTTGTTGGTATCTGAAATCACCAGGTTATCAATATAACTACAATAGCAGCAAGTTACCAAATATCATGCCAAAGGGAAACCTACTTTGCAGAAAAATCTTCAGATTCCAAGCTCTCCTTATGAGGAGTATAGGGGTTAAGATTCTTGCTTACGTTGTATCAAAAAAGCATTAGCGACTAACCAAGTACAACAAAAGTAAAAATATATTACAAAGGATAAACACAAACCTTCTTTTAGCACCAGCTTGATATACTTCACTATCATCGTGAGTAGATGTGTCAGGCGAACTGCAAATACAGAAACCATGGATCAGATCATGAAATGATGAACAGATGGACACAACAGGATATCAGACATGTATATGGATCTAGTGATCAACTTACAATCTTTTAGGACTGATTTTATTTTTTGGTCCCTTGAAGGTAGACTTTCCATCGTCACAAGAGCTTTTAGATGCACTATAATACGAGGGTACGAATGAGAGAAATGCAAAAAAAAGAATACATTGGAAATCAGAAGCACACGGTTAGTAAACTTACAACAGTTCAAGGCAGACATCAATGTCAGTGTAGTTCGCCTCGACCATGGAGGCCTGGCCAGGGACGACCTTGGACTCGACAACCGTGGACTTGGCACAGATGCCCTGCGGCTTCAGCAGGGTGGGATGGTCATCCACTCCCTACACCGGCCTCGCGGTGGGGTTTCCTGTGACGCCAGAGACGCCCTGCGCCAGCCCCAAGGTAGGGTTTCCTACGACGCCAGAGACGCCTTGCGCAACGCCTGCGAACAACTTCAGTTCATCGTGTTGCCACGGGCTCTTGCATTGTGGAACTGGCAGCATCAGCACCTCCACCAGGAGACCCGACCGTGGGGGAAAACAAGGAGAAGGCCGGGGTGAGCTCCTCCATGGAACCGACAACGTCGGTTGTGGCAACGGCCAGATCCTTGGAGAATGGTGATGGGAGGTCAGGGAGAAAGAAGAACGGCGAAATCGGGGGTCTCCCTTTGTCGATCTAGTGACGTGGACAGATCCATCCGGGAGGAGATCGATGTAGGTTGAGATATAGTGATGTGGAGGTGATGGTTGGCGGCGGTGATGGAGAGGAGGGCGTCGGTGGTGGCCATGGCCGAATCACGGAGGAGGAGGCGATGGTGACGTCTTGAGGAGGAGGACGGCGAGGGCATGAGGACGTCTCCCTTTGTCAGGACCGATCTATGCCTATGCGGATTAAGCGAGGAGAATCACGAGAAATTGTATGGCAATAAAGCCTCAGATCTGAGAGAATTGCATTGCTTTAAGGTTTGAGTATATCGCAAGCCATCTAGGCGAGTCTGGAAGAATGGAAAAAGATGATCTGCCAGCCACAACCCGGCTGGCTATATAGGCAACTAGTTACCGACAAGTGAAAAGTAATAGTAACTAATGTATAACGGTACAGTTAAATGAATCGACGGCTCTCGACGAAGCGGTATTGCGAGGAGGACTCTGACCGTTGGATAACTGAATCTTAACGACACCTGCAAGTTCAGTCCTGACATTGCCCCCTTCTAAGAAACGACATATCCTCAGGGCGTTTGATTTGCGTCTCGCCAAGCTTGGGTTGTTGCCTTGAAGAACTCCGGAAATGTATACTTGATAAAATCAGCATCTTCCCAAGTTGCTTCCGCTGGAGAGAGATTTTCCCACTGTATGTACCACTGCACAACTGGGAGATTGTTGCGAGGAACTTGCCGGACTTGTAACACTGCCACTGGTCCCGTTTTGACAGTACCATCCTCGTTCACCATAGGCAGATTGGGGCTAGGAATTGCTTTGCTTCCAATGTGCTTCTTTAGTTGGCTGACATGAAAAACTGGATGAATTTTCATATGTGGTGGAAATTGTAGTTTGTATGCTGCATTGCCCACTTTTTGGGTTACCAGAAAAGGCCCATAGTACTTGTTGTGTAATTTGATTGCTCCTCTAAACCCAAATGCTGCTAATCTGTAGGGTGCCATTTTGAGATATACTAAATCCCCAATTTCAAAGCTTCTTTCCACTCTTTTCATGTCAGCAAATCTTTTCATTCTGCTCTGAGCTTGTGACAGATTTGTCTTGAGCTGGTCCAACATGCTTTGTTTTGCAGTTAAGAAATCCCGAGCTTCTGCATCCTCTGGACCTGGTATTGTTAACTCAGCAATCAAGGGGGGGGGGGAACCCATACAATGCCTGAAAGGGTGACATTTTTATAGCTGTGTGGTAAGTGGAGTTGTACCAAAATTCAGCTAAGGGCAGCCAAGCACTCCATTTCTTTGGTTCCTGAGTTGTCATGCACCTGAGATAAGTTTCCAGACATTGATTAACCCTCTTAGTCTGGCCATCAGTTTGGGGATGGTAAGCTGAACTGTATCTTAACTCCACTTTCAAAGCTGCAAAGATGTCCTTCCAAAGCTTGCTAGTGAAGATCCTATCTCTGTCAGAGATTATCAGTTTTGGTGTGCCATGAAGTTTGATTATGTTGTCCACCACTGCTTGAGCTACTGTTAGCACTGAGTAAGGATGTGATAATGGAATAAAATGTGCATATTTGGTAAATCTATCCACCACAACCATTATCACTTCCTTGCCTCCAGAATTTGGTAAGCCTTCTATAGAATCCATAGAAATGTGCTCCCATGCCATATCAGCAACTGGTAATGGTTCCAACAATCCTAGTTGCAAACAGTGTTCACTTTTAGCTCTTTGATAAGTAGGGCAGGCAGCAATGAAATTTTCTACATCAGTTTTTAACCCAGGCTAGTAGAAAATCCCTTTAACTCTCTGGTAAGTTGCTCTAACACCAGAATGCCCCCAACAGGAGAGCTATGAAGAGCTGCAAGCAATTTGTTTCTCAACTCAGTGACCTTTCCCACTAAAATCTTTCCTTTGAACCTGATAATACCAGAGTGCATGGTATAATCCTCTATAGTATGATCTTTTTGCAATAACAACTTCTCTTGCAGTGTTCTGCTTGCAGGGTCTTTCAAATAACTATCCACTAGTTCTTCAGTCCAAGCTAGTATAGGAGAAGATATGGCCATGCACTTAGGTAATAACCTAGATAGTGCATCTGCAACTCTGTTTTCAGCTCCCTTCTTATACTGGATTGTGAAGTTAAATTCCAGGAGTTTCATCATCAACTTGTGCTGAACTCCTTCAGTCAGTTTCTGATCTGTTATGAATTTCAAAGATTATTGGTCTGTTTTCATTATAACCTCATTTCCCAAAAGATAATGCCTCCATTTCTTTAATGCTTCCAGTATGGCCAGGGCTTCCTTCTCATAAGTGGACATAGTAGCATTTCTAGGGCATAGAGCTGAGTTGTAGTAAGCCAGTGGTCTTCCTTGTTGCATAAGTGCAGCTCCAATTCCCTTTCCTGATGCATCAGTCTCTAGCACAAATGGCTGAGAGAAATTTGGCAAGGCCAGAACTGGAGCTGATATAAGTGCTTGTTTGAGTTGAGAGAATGCTGTAGTGTGAGTTGGTTCCCATGAGAACTTTCCCTATTTTAAGAGGTCATGCAGTGGCCTACAAATCAATCCATAATTCTTAATAAATCTCCTGTAATAACCTGCTAATCCCAAGAAACTTCTGAGTTTAGTGACATTATCAGGTTCAGGCCAGTCTACAATTGTAGAGATTTTCTTGGGATCTGTAGCCACTCCCTCAGCAGGAATAATGTGCCCTAGATATTCCACTTGTTTCTCAGCAAATACACATTTAGAGAGTTTTGCAAACAACTGATTTTCTTTGAGCACTTGCAACACAATCCTGATATGTTCTTCATGCTCTTTCAATGTTTTACTATATATCAAGATGTCATCAAAGAACACTAGGACAAACACCCTCAGATATGGACTGAATATTTGGTTCATCAGTGCTTGAAAGGTGCCTGGTGCATTAGACAACCCAAATGGCATTACCAAGTACTCAAAATGTCCAAGGAATGTTCTGAAAGTAGTTTTATGGATATCCTCTGGTTTCATTCTGATTTGGTGATAACCAGATCTCAGGTCAATTTTGGAGAAGAACTTTGCACCATGTAACTCTTCCAACAAGTCTTCAATTACAGGTATAGGGAATTTATTCTTGATTGTGAGAGAATTCAATTTTCTGAAATCAGTGCATAACCTCATAGAAGAATCCTTCTTCTTCACCAAAATAACAGGTGCTGCATAAGGGCTCTGGCTATGTCTGATTAAATGAGCAGCTAATAATTTCTTTATTTGTTCCTCCATTTCTCTCTTTTGATGTTGTGGCACCCTGTAAGGCCTGAGTTGAGGAGGAGCTGCTCCTGGAATTAGTGGAATGGTGTGGTCCAACTCTCTATGAGGAGGAAGAGAAGTTGGTTCCTCAAATAGGTCAGCATATTTCAACAACAGCTTTTGAATTTGAGGAGGAGTTGGAACTTGCTCAGGCACTTCTTTGAGTATAGTTTCCACTTGCAATAGGAATCCTTCCACACCTTTATCTAGAAGCTTATGCATTTTCTCAGTTGGAATTTCCTTAATATTTGCTACATCATTGTATATAGCTGCTGTGACTGTTTGCTTGTCCCCTTGTGTGAAACTGAAAGTATTTCTTGGTATGTCAAAGGCAATAGGGCTCATTGTAGTAAACCAATCATACCCCAAAATCACATCATGGCTGGGCAGGGTTAGTGTTCTGAAGTTGTGCTTGAGTTTGCTTTTGGCCAGCTGGAATTCACAATCTGGTACTACTGCTGTAGACCACAATTTACTTCCCCCTGCTACTGCAATAGCTCTTGGTTTCACTGGTAGGAGTTGGCAATTGGCTTTAACTGCAAACTCTTGATTTATGAAAGAACAAGAACTGCCAGAATCTAACAGTGCTACTGCCCTCTTACCATTGATGTGAATGAGGACAGTTGGAGTTTTAACTGCTATCTGCTGTCCCACTGCATAGGGGGATATGAACATTACTTGTTCCTCTGCTTCAGTAGCTTCTTCTTGTGTTATGTTGTCCTCAGCATTTAACTGCATTTCTTCTGGTGTATCTTGTTGTAAAAGATGGACATTAGGTATAAGTTTGCATTTGTGGCCATGGACCCACTTATCTCCACATCTCCAACATTCACCTACTTTTCTTTGTTTTTGAACATTACTTGTAATGTTTTCATTGTTTTGCTGGACTGTCATTTGCTGTGCAGGAGCAGTAGTAGTATTTGCTTTGCTGGTACTTCCCCCACTATTCTTCTGATAATAGTTGTTATAGGTAAATCCCTTTTTCTTCACTGTTGCAGGTATAAGAGGAGGATGAGGTTCAATCTCCTTTCCTAAACAGTAAGCATCTGTGAGTGATTGTGGTCTAAGTGGCCTGATTTGAAACTTAATTCCTTCTCTTAATCAATTCACATAACATTTAACAAACCACATCTCTCCTAACTCAGGATTTTCCTCTTGTACTTCAGCCATTAAATCCTCAAATTCCTTAGTATACACTGAGACTGTATTGTTGCCCTGTTTCAGACTTGTAAATTCTTCTGTGAGGTCATATGTACCCTGTTCAGAAAATCTTTTCACTACTTCAGCTCCAAACTGCTTCCAATTCAACTGTTTCTTCAAGAGCCCAGATCTTCTCAGCCAAGTATCTGCTTCATCTACAATGTACATCTGAGCTAAAGATACTTTATACTCCTCAAGTGCTCCTGACATTGGAAAATACTTATTGCATTGCCTGCTCCATCCTACAGGATCTATGCCAGAGAATCGAGGGAAATCTAGCTTAGGCCCTCTAGTGATGGATTTCATAAACTGGGCTTGCATGTCCTGTTCATATGTTTTATAGTACCCCTGCCATAGCTGCCTATCCCTGTTCTGCTGATAGATTTGATTGAAAGCAGGAGTGTATTCTCTGTTTCTGCCAGTTACTGGAGTGCCTATCTGACTAGCTGCATCTTGCCTGGCCTGGTTCTGGAACCCAGGAGGAACTGATGGTCGATTAGTCCTGATAGGAGGTAAATTGTTGAGCTGCATATCTTCCAATTGTTTTGATTTTTGCTTTTCCTGTTCTAGCTGTTTCCTCAATTGCTCCATTCTCACTTCATGGTCTAGATTCTGTTCCTGATGAAGTGTAGGAGATTTCACTACCTCATTTGAACTGGATGGTCGATCAACATTCTGTGCTGTTTGGTTTGCTTTTACCAGAGATGTTAGCACGTTACTGATTGCAGATAACTATTTACCTAGATCCACGACCACTTGCTCTACTGAGCCCATGGACTTTGCAATTTCACTCTGCTTGTAACCAATAGACTGAACGTCCACCTGCAATTTGGATACCTGCACTTGCATCCCCGACCTGTCCTTCTGTAGCACTGCAAATTCATCTCGAATTGCTAGCACCTCTTGCAGATCAGTCTCATCAATTGCCTTCGTTCTCCCCATCTCCTTGATTCGGGGTGTGGGTATGGAATTTTACCTTTGGATCACCAGGAACCCTTCCCAAACCGCAAATCCTGCCACCACCGCGATCCACGCCTCCTTGGCACACGGATCAGCGCTAGAACATGGAATTTTACCTCTCAAGCAGTGTGCTCGAGCAACCGTCTCGGCTCGACTGATTTGTGCCCGAATTTGCACCGCCGCCCGCGCCTACCAACCAATCTCCGCCACCAACGCCCCCAAAAAAACAGTCGCCGTTGCTGCTCGCAAAGAAGGGTGAGAATCAAGGGTGGGAATCACCGATCTGGAAATTTTTTCCCCATCGGAGCCTGTTTATGCCGAAGAACAATGGCTCATGATACCATTTGTCAGGACCAATCTATGCCTATGCGTATTAAGCAAGGAGAATCACAAGAAATTGTATGGCAATAAAGCCTCAGATCTGAGAGAATTGCTATTGCTTTAAGGTTTGAGTATATCGCAAGCCATCTAGGCGAGTCTGGAAGAATGGAAAAAGATGATCTGCCAGCCACAACCCGGCTGGCTATATAGGAAACTAGTTACCGACAAGTGAAAAGTAACAGTAACTAATGTATAACGGTACAGTTAAATGAATCGACGACTCTCGACAAAGCGGTATCGCAAGGAGGACTCCAGACCGTTGGATAACTGAATCTTAACAACACCTGCAAGTTCAGTCCTGATACCGGGGTGAGCCCCTCCATGGAACCGACAGCGTCGGTTGTGGCAACGGCCAGATCCTTGGAGAATGGTGACGGGAGGTCAGGGAGAAAGAAGAACGGCGAAATCGGGGGTCTCCCTTTGTCGATCTAGTGACGTGGACGGATCCATCCGGGAGGAGATCGATGTAGGTTGAGATATAGTGATGTGGAGGTGATGGTTGGCGGCGGTGATGGAGAGGAGGGCGTCGGTGGTGGCCATGGCCGAATCACGGAGGAGAGGAGGCGATGGTGACGTCTTGAGGAGGAGGACGGCGAGGGCATGAGGACGGGGGTCATCGCCGGGAGAACCGCGTCTTCATGAGGTGGAGAGCCAGATCGGGGGTTGGGGTGGGGTGGCGGGTGCGGCTGTAGGCGGGGAGACAAGGGGTAGCTAGGGTTTGATGGAGGGAGGGAGCCTCGTTTGTCTAATTTTTCACGATACGCGAGGGGGCCTCGTCCCTGGTTAAATATCATAGGGTTTTTTTCGTAGATTTTTCCCTCCGACTTTCTCTGGATGGACCGGAGGTTTGGCACCTTGACTTCGTGGGGGCATCGCTAACCCATATTTCTTTTTTTTCAATGACCTTGGGGGTTTGCTATGAGGTGGGAGGTGGGAGGCGGGAGGGAGGACGAAAAAAACCAGTGGAGGTGGGACGAAAATTAACCGTGGAACGGAGACTACCAACTGAGACATTAGGAGTAGAGATTTCTTTTTTTTGTTTGACAACCCTGGGGGTTCGCTGGGAGGTGGGAGGGAGGACTAAAAAAACCCAGTGGAGGTGGGATGAAAATTAACCGAGGAACGAAGACTACCAACTGAGACATTAGGAGTAGAGATACTATCCAACCCACATCCCTTTCGTATTCCTTTTATAACGCGTGACGTTGTGGCCCAACTGCACCCCAACCACTTCGCACCCACGCCACCCTCTGTTGGGGAACGTAGCAGAAATTCAAAATTTTCCTACGAGTCACCAAGATCTATCTATGGAGAGACTAGCAACTAGGGGAAGGAGAGTGCATCTACATACCCTTGTAGATCGCTAAGCGGAAGCGTTCAAGAGAACGGGGTTGAAGGAGTCGTACTCGTCTTGATCCAAATCACCGGAGATCCTAGTGCCGAACGGACGGCACCTCCGCGTTCAACACACATACAGCCCGGTGACATCTCCCATGCCTTGATCTAGCAAGGAGAGAGGGAGAGGGTGAGGAAGAATCCATCCAGCAGCAGCACGACAGCGTGGTGGTGGTGGAGGAGCGTGGCAATCCTGCAGGGCTTCGCCAAGCACCGCGGGAGAGGAGGAGGACTTGGGAGAGGGGGAGGGCTGCGCCAGAACTTCGTGTGAAGCTCCCATGCGCCTCCCCACTATATATAGGGGTGGAGGGGCTGGTTTCTTGCCCTCCAAGTCCATTGGGGCGTTGGTAAAGGTGAGAGGAAAGAAATCCCATCATTTCCTTCCCCACCGATTGTTATCCCCCCTTTTTAGGGATCTTGATCTTATCCCTTCGGGATATGATCTTATTCCTTCTAAGGGGGGATCTTGGTGCGCCTTGACCAGGGGTGTGGGGCCTTTCCCCCACTACCCACGTTCATGTGGGTCCCCCATGCAGGTGGGCCCCACTCCGGAACCTTCTAGAACCTTCCCGGTACAATACCAAAAAATCCCGAACATTTTCCGGTGGCCAAAATAGGACTTCCCATATATAAATCTTTAACTCCGGACCATTACGGAACTCCTCGTGACGTCCGGGATCTCATCCGGGACTCCGAACAACATTCGATAACCACATACAAACTTCCTTTATAACCCTAGCGTCATCGAACCTTAAGTGTGTAGACCCTACGGGTTCGGGAGACACGTAGACATGACCGAGACAACTCTCCGGCCAATAACCAACAGCGGGATTTGGATACCCATGTTGGCTCCCACATGTTCCACGATGATCTCATCGAATGAATCACGATGTCGAGGATTCAATCAATCCCGTATTCAATTCCCTTTGTCCAGTGGTATTATACTTGCCCGAGATTCGATCGTCGGTATGCCGATACCTTGTTCAATCTCGTTACCGGCAAGTCTCTTTACTCGTTCCATAACACATCATCCCGTGATCAACCCCTTGGTCACATTGTGCACATTATGATGATGTCCTACCGAGTGGGCCCAGAGATACCTCTCCGTTTACACGGAGTGACAAATCCCAGTCTCGATTCGTGCCAACCCAACAGACACTTTCGGAGATACCTGTAGTGCACCTTTATAGCCACCCAGTTACGTTGTGACGTTTGGTACACCCAAAGCATTCCTATGGTATCCGGGAGTTGCACAATCTCATGGTCTAAGGAAAAGATACTTGACATTAGAAAAGCTTTAGCATACGAACTACACGATCTTTGTGCTAGGCTTAGGATTGGGTCTTGTCCATCACATCATTCTCCAAATGATGTGATCCCGTTATCAACGACATCCAATGTCCATGGTCAGGAAACCGTAACCATCTGTTGATCAACAAGCTAGTCAACTAGAGGCTTACTAGGGACATGGTGTTGTCTATGTATCCACACATGTATCTGAGTTTCCTATCAATACAATTATAGCATGGATAATAAACGATTATCATGAACAAGGAAATATAATAATAACCAATTTATTATTGCCTCTAGGGCATATTTCCAACACCCTCCTCCGCCTTAATCCCATCGCGCTGCCGTGGCCCAGGCTCGCCACCGGCCGCACCACCGACAACACCTCCGTCCCACCAGTCACCACCGCAGCCGCCATCATCTTGGGCTCGACCACCTCGACACCTGCCCAACTGAACGACGATGGACCTCCCACATTCAACCGAGGTGATATCTAGCTAACTAGGTTATATATATGGATGCACTACTAGGGAAAAGCGTATACACAGAATCTTACCAATAGCGCCTGTTAAAAGAAAGCGCTACTGCTACTTACCCGTAGCGCGTGCACGTGAACCGCGCTACAGATACGGGTGTAGCAGTAGCTCTTCTCCTCGGGAAAGCACTATTACTAAAATTCCCACTACTAAGCCGGTAGGCTATGAATAGTAGTAGCGATCTTCGGCAAACCGCGCTACCGCTAAGATTATTGTAGCAGTCCGTTTCCTGTAAAATCGCGTTTCCCTATAAAAGCGGTACTGCTAATAAAAATAAAATAAAATAAAAAACAAATAGAAAAGTAAATAAAATGAAAGAAATATAAAAAGGAGAAAGAAAAAATGTAAAGAAAAAGAAAAATAAAGGAAAAAGGCATAGCAGTAGTGTCTATTCAGAACATGCGCTATAGATAATATAGCATTGTAAACCACTGCTATAGAAAGGGAAAAGGAAAAAATAAAAAGGAAAATAAATAGCTACATCAGTAGCGCATTGTGCAAAAAGCGCTATAGCTAATAGCGCTTTTTGCCTACCAGCGCTACCTCTACATTTAACTTAACCCCCGCACGGTTTCCCTCCTCCCCGGCCACCACTTCTCCCACAAATCCCTCGCCGCACTTCACCGACGTCTTCCCACTTTGCCGCCGTCTCCTGCCGATGTTGGTGCCCTCGGAGCCACGAGAGCCGCGCGCTGTCGACGCCATGGGAGCCGCGCGACCTCATCAATGCCACCGGAGCCGCCCTCGCCGCCACCAGAGCCACTCTCGATGCCCCTTACTCCCTTGCCACCACTGCCTCCCTCGTCATCACCGGAGACGTCCCTGCCTCCCTCGCTATCACCGGAGCCATCCTCTGTAAGCCCCCATCCCTCTCTCTCTCTCTCTCTCATGCATAGCACAATCATTGGACAAAGAACTAGATAGCTAGGTTAACTAGTTTAATTAGGTTAATTATCTAGGTTAGTGCAAAAGTTTAGTTAGGGCTTTGACAGAGAACTATCTAGGTTAACTAGTTTAGTTAGGCTAATTATCTAGGTTAGTGCAAAAATTTAGTTAGGGCTTTGACAGAGAACTAGCTAGGTTAACTACTTTAATTAGGTCAATTATCTAGGTTAGTGCAAAAATTTAGTTAGGGCTTTGACAGAGAACTAGCTAGGTTAACTAGTTTAATTAGGTTAATTATCTAGGTTAGTGCAAAATTTTAGTTAGGGCTTTGACAGAGAACTAGCTAGGTTAACTAGTTTAATTAGGTTAATTATCTAGGTAAACTAGGTTAACTAGCAAAAAATATTTGGACTATGGACCTGAATGTGGTCCAAATTTCATTCAAATGAAATTTGAATTATTTGGACTACGGAAATTTTGGTGAGGTTAGAAGGGTTAGAGATAATGGAGTTCCTTTGCAACTTAATTCGGTTCTGTCCTAGGCAGAGAACGGTTAGAGAAAATAGTGTGTGTGTGTGTGTGTGTGTGTGTGTGTGAGGAATAGCTAGAACAGAATTTGGGTTCTGTCTTAGGTAGAGAAGTGTTTAGTGAGGTCAGTTTGCAAAGGTTTTTGATTTTTGAAAAGACCACTATTTTTCAAGGAAAATAATTTAGAAATTATTTATTTTAAAGATAATCCCTTCCTAGACTTTAAGCTTTAAACAAAAAACAAAAGCATTTAGCTAAAAATAAAAAATAGTAGCTATGGCATTTAGCTATAAACAAAAAACAGAATTTATGTTATATGATATATGTCATTGATGTTCATTTGCATATTCCATTATTGTTGATTATATGTTTTCATTGAAGTGGTCATGTTATATCTTTTCATTGAAGTGGTTCCATTGTGCCCAAGTGGCCTTTTGTCATTTGCAGGGAATGATTCCGAGTGGCCTATGTTTTGCCGGAATGTTGATTCATTTCCGTTCCAGCAAATTTCAGGCGCTCTATTTGTCCAGTTTGTAGCAAAGGTCATGCCGAAATTTTCCATGAATTTCGGCATGAATTGTGCTACAAACTAGGGCATATTGAGTGCCCGGGATTTGCCGCAATGGGAATGAATCAACATTCCTGCAAAACATTGGCCTTTTTTATGTCATTATTCATTTTATTAGGTCTAGAATTAATTGACTAGATTTAATCGTAGGAAACATGGCTAGCAACGATGAAGGACAGTGTTCTGGTGATTGCAATGTCTACGCGGGGGCAGACGCCTATTTGAACCTTTTTTATGAGCAACGGTTGTTGCAGGGCCCACCTATCACATCCGAGGCTCAGACCGACATCGAGACCGGCGCTGAGACTGACACCAGTGCTGGGACTGACACCGACGTCGAGACCGGCACCGAGACTGGTGAAGCCGGTATAGAACCGAAACCAGGGAGGCAACGGCGCCCAAACCAGCTCATCACTACTAGAATGGTGGTCACGGAGGTGGACGACGGAAATTTTGAGCCAAAAGAGCCTGCGGAAGCGTGCGCGTGCTACGACAATCAAATAGGCTGCATCCTATGGGCAACCGCCACCATCAAAGATGAGAAACTAACAAAGATACCAGATATGAAGGAGTCCCTCCTAACTAAACTGTGTTCCTTGGCCGGGCCATGGGAAAGTTTAGCGACGCGTTGTCCTCCTGGAAAGTAAGGGTGAAAGCAAGGATCATCAACAAGAAGGAACCCTACTCCAAGATTTTAAAGGATAATCCGACAATTATGGAAGAGCAGTTTGAAATATTCAAGGCGACTTGCGTTGCCGAAGCTGCCAAAGAAAAGTTGGAGTACATGAAGGGGCTTCAAGAGAGGGACATGGGGTGCCACCACCTCAGAAGCTGTGGTTACACGGGGAAGAGGTCCATATGGGCCAAGGAGGATGCGGAACGCGAAAGTCTGGGCATCCCAGACCCCTTGGCGGAGTTCACCGTCCTGCATGAGCATGACGTCATCAGGGAATGGTACCATTGGGACCCAGTTAAGAAGGTTTTCGAGACGGACACGATCACGAGGAGTTCATGAGACTACTGGTAATTTTAGATTCTGATCAATTCAACTGCACGTTCAGTCATATTTGTAAACGATCATTTTTCCTTTTGCAGAGATAGCATCATAGGATTGCGGTCGAAAGCGACTCGCTGTTTGAGGCGTTAGCGAGGCCCAAGTGGGACACCCCATTCAACTGGGTCTTGAACATAGTGAAAGGACTCCCGGTGGACACTCGGCTGTCGTATAGACGCGTGCACGGCGTCAGAGACGGCGCCACGTGGAAGAAGTACTACCGTGAGACCACGGAGGAGAGAAAGGAAAGACAGAGTTTAAATGAAGAAAATATTGACAAGAAGGTTGAGATTGCGGTTGAGAAGAAATCAGCACAGACAGTCAAAGCAGCGGTAGCTGCCGCAAAACAGGAGATGGCAGCTTCGTATAATGTCTTGGTTCCGGCGATCATCAGTTGGACCAAGTAAAATCCAAATAAGGATGTAGTGGACTTTCCCCTTTCTGACTTCTTGGGATGGCTCCTGCACCGTCTCTCGCACCTGCTCCTGCACCAGTTCTGGCAGTTGCTCATAACAACCCGTTCTCCGTCTCGGACGTGCTCGACTGTCTTCGTCTTTGGGTGAGCTCGACGCCCTCACGGTACCAATCCCCGGTGCGGCAAAATGTCATATCACCGGTGATCCGATCCTATCTATGGCAGCGGTAGAGGCCATGTTCGGCAATCTAAGAAGACTTCATGATGATATGCTGCAGAGAGAGAAAAGCCGGATCATCTCAGAAGTTCCAGGATACCCGCTGTACGTGGTTAACGTGCCGCAGCAAAGGTCGTACGTCGACACATTCCCCGCGGGAAATTTCTTCCTTCGATTCGATTACATCTTCGACATGTTTCACTTGAAAAAGCTGGGTTTTACGTTTGTCCTCCTTTTTTCCTTGTACATGAACCACATCATCAGGATTGAGCAGATACCTTATATCTATGCCGCTGACCCGTAATTCATGCACACGGGCTTCTTGCCAGTCTGCGCACAGCACCGTGAATACATGAGGGACTACATCGCCAATTTCATGGTCGCCAATAAGGAGAAGGAGACGATTCTTGTGCCTTATCATCCCATGTAAGTCATCCATAGATATCTTTCTTTCAATTTGAATCATTCATTTGCATGCGTGGAGGCTAATTTGAGGTGTAATTATTTTGCGTAGCGGGGGCGCCGTCCTCATAATCCTTTACCCCCGATTCTCCCACACTCTTTACTTGGACTAGTCGAAGAACCTGAAGAAAAAGGATTACACCCACATCATATCTGTTCTTGATAGTGCTATCTTGAAGTACGGGGTACAGGGTGGAGAGATCAAGGCCAAGAGGACAAGGAACCGCGCGTCCACCTTCGGCAATAAGATCGACTTCTGTTGTATCTAACAACCTAGTGATACTCTTAGTGATGGATTCTATGTCCTCCACCACATGCTGGAGTATAGACGGGATCAACAGAACCTTCGCATGTCACCAAAATCCAGCAATGCCCATATTCTGCAATGGGCAAAGAATGTAGGAGATATCCCGGATCATCGACTTTGAGCTGAGTTCTATCACATCTAGCATGAACCTGCCCAAATCATCATGAAGGAGGTCGTTGAAAAAACAGGGATGTTCTACAAAGAAGGGCAAATGTCGTGGGAAGACGTCCGAGCACGCGTATCGGCTCAGCGTCTCGACCTGAAGCCTTTCACTTCTCTTAGGGACTATCTCCCTAACTTGGATGGATGGCATGGCATGTTGAAGTGATTGACGATATATGACAAAGTGTCTGTTTAGTCTATACTTTCTCTATGACAAAACTTTGATATGCACGACGAAACTTTATTTGTGATGTAATTAAACCGTCCTCTTTAGCTAGCAAAGATCACTCTAGTTAGGGCATTTTGGGTACGATGAACTTTTTTATTTATGCTTATGATATGTTGCTTCTATTTTTGCCAAGTCTGTCTCTTTCTGTTGCTCAACTATATATGTTGCATATCATCCACGCATGTGACGATGTAGGTGCATAGATCATCGATGGCGAAGAAGTGCTACGCCAAGAGTGAACGACGAGTCGCCGGAGTGTCAGTCCCAGGTGTACCAGTTTCCAAGCGACAACCAGTAGTAAGTTTAGGTTCACGCTAGTGTGAGAGGGATACGAACTGACGCCTCAAGAAGTACTACATTATGTATGATGAGACATGTCATGTAACTTGTATAGCTGTATCATGATTATGATGTAACGACATGATTTGTGTTGGATGATATGATGAGACTATTATGTGTATGATATTATTAACATATTGCATGTTTATGATATGATTAGAATATTGTTTAAAACTTGTACAAAAATATCACAAATACGCAACAAAAAAGGATATGAGAAAATATAGTAGTAGCGCTCTTTAGCGCTAGATAGGAAAAGCTTCTGCTAAAGCACTTAGCAGTAGCGCTGGTAAGGGAAGCACTACTGTTAAGTAGGTATAGCAGTAGCGTGTCAAGCCGCGCTACTGCTAAACAATAGCTGTAGCGCCGTATCGGTAGCATTGTTTCCCACGCTACCGATGGGCATTAGACCCGCGCTGCTGCTAGGCTTTTTTCTAGTAGTGATGGTATGGATCTAGCTAGATAGGTTTAAGTTTAGGGTTTGGTTCGATGATATATATAGATTACGCCAATATTTATATGTGGATATGATATATGCATGGATGCAATCTGATTGATGTTGATATAATATAGATGGAAGTTTGATAGGGATATATGATGGATTATGTATAATATGGATGTGTGAGTTTAGCAATATTGATAAAAAATCACTTCCTCCGTTCCTACATATAAGTATTTTTTAGAGATTTCAATATAAACTACATACAAATGCATCTTATAATTTGTATAGATATTACATTAATTGATGTGGGTAGTAGAGTTTAGGAATAAGGAAAAGAGCCCATGCATTCCAAGGGGAGAAAAACTACCACACGCTCTTAACTCAATAACCATCACTCCAGACCACAATAGGTCAACGTCCTTTATCTTAGCAAGACATCACATTTCTGTTGC
The DNA here is from genome assembly GCF_018294505.1 of Triticum aestivum. Lineage (NCBI taxonomy): Eukaryota > Viridiplantae > Streptophyta > Magnoliopsida > Poales > Poaceae > Triticum > Triticum aestivum. The sequence continues at coordinate 39,393,933 of NC_057804.1, forward strand.
TGCTTATCCTCCTTCTGACCCTTGACGGCGGTAACCTCAGTGTTTACATAAACCAAAACATGTTTGAACGTGGTTAATCCTAAGGCGTCTCTCTCTCCCCCTCCTCGCTCTCTCTTGCTCTCATGATGAGAAATTTGTTATTTTTTCCTTGCAAGGTTATTCATAGGTGTGCATGTGTGGTTCTCGATGTTTTCTTTCATCTCTTCATGGTTATAGTGGATGTTTATTTCCAATTCGGATCACCGCCGGTACGAAAGAAAAATGGATTGTGCGCTCTTGCGATGAGAAATCTATTGTTTTTCCCTTGCGAGGTTTTTCAGATGTGTGCATGTGTGGTTATCGATGTTTTTTTCGCCCCTATATGATTTTAGTGGGTGTTTATTTACAATCGAGATCACCACTGCTACGAAAGAAAAAACGGACCATGCACTATAAATTATAAGCTTGTTTCCAAAAAATATTTCAAAAAATATTTAACAGGTAAAAATAACGTCATATTCAGATTCTACACATTTTTCAAATTTCATATATAAGTTCGGAGTAATGGTTGAAAAGATGTGGATAATTTAGAAAAAACATTTGTCTGATTTAAATATGATCTGTGGGTGAATTATATAAAAAGCCAGGGGAAACAATGCAAAATAATGGTTCGGTTGTGACTTAAGGGTATACTACGGGTTAATTCATAGAAAGCCCTAGGAGTTTTCTACAAAATTGTATGAGGACCACCAGAAGCACTACTTACTTTATTATTACTAGCAAAAGGGCCCGTTCGTTGCGACAGAAAAAAAGACATAATCTACAATGGCCATGACCACATTTTGCGGCATCACCGAGATATACTATCACTCTCAATTCGTGAAATCATGAACATTTTTTAAACTAGTGCACATATTTGAAATTGTGAATAGTTTTTCAAATCCGTGAACACTTATACAAATCTCGAACTTTTTCTAAAATCAAGAACATTTTTTGAATTCACGAACAGTTTATACTACTTGCAAACATTTTTAAACATTTTTCTTGAGTCGGCGAACATTTCACAAATCGACAAACATTTTTTTTCTAAATTGGTGGAACCATTTTTAAAATTCCCAAAGATTTTTATTTAACAAACATTTTTAAATGCAAGCTCATTTTTTGAATTAGCGAACATTTTAACTATTTTGTAAGTCACGAACAGTTTTTTAATTTTCAGGATATTTTTCCATTCACGAACATTTTTTGAATTGGTGAAATTTTGTTCAATTTCATTAATATTTTTAAGTACGCAAACTTTTGGAAAAAAATCATGAACATTGTTTTATTTCCCGAAAACTTGTTTTCGAAACTGCGAACATTTTTTGAGCAAACATTTTGTATAAAATCACAAACATTTTTTGAATCCACAATTTTTTTATGATTTATTTGACATTTGAGTACAAAATCATGAACTCTGCGTGCTGCGACTCGCATCCCTAGCCACCGCCATTTGCTCATGCCTGCATCGGCACAACCAGTTTGGACTATGTACGTATGATGATAAACGTAGTTTCCCGCGTTGCATGGATAGCATGGTTTGAGGGGCCAGATTTGAGGTATCAGGTTGTGGACGCGGCCATCTAGGGTCAGACCGTCACTGCCTGTGGATGTGTTCGGGCGTGTCCGGGACGTTTAGGGGCCGGATTTTTATGTCCTGTTGTAGATGCTCTAAGTGCCCCACCATCGTCTTCATGGCTTCCTCTATTTTGCGATGATGACATATTGGAAACTAAGTTATATTTTCAGTTCTGTTTTTAATAAGGAACCCCAATCAGTGCTTTTGCTTTTGACGGTGGCAGCGCCCCAAGGGAAGTGGGGCGTGTATCTCGGCTCGACGAAGTTTTCAATGACGTCGGATTCGAGCAGGGGGTGTGAAATGTGCATTCTCCTTGCTTGGTGGTGTCACCTTGATCAAGGTTTCACTTCTTCAACTTTTGAAGCCTTGGCATGTGTCAGGAACGAGGCATACTGAATTGCCTTTCAACAGATTTTTACCCCACCTCTCGTGGCGGGTTTCTCTGATGGTTTTAGCAGCCCTATGGGACGTTTGGTTCTGATATAGGGGTGGGAGCAGCTGAAAAAGCGACGATTCTCCATCGCCGGTTGAGCTAGAAGACCCTACGGTGAATCCTCCAAGCACCGACAGTACAAGAAATGGTGAAGGACTTGTGTAATTTCTTATGGCATCATTTTACGATGAATAGTGTGGTTTCTTTTTTTCCCTTGGGTTATTTAAATAGAAACACATCCTTCCTATTTTTGGAACACATCCATCCCATACTAGGGCCATTTTTGAGTATGTGTTAATAATTCCGGTGATGTTGTGATTGTTATTTATTATAGAGTATGTATTTGCACATGATCTTGTATGTTTCATATTTCTGTGAGACACCCATTGCATGCTAAGATAGTGGACAAGTACTGTGTAGATATAAATTCAATAATTCTAAGGTTGTATGTATGTATGTATGTATGTTAACTTGATGTTTTTCAAGCGATTGCTAATGAAACTAAGAGGGTTACAATGAGAATTTGGACTTCACCCAAAATTTTGACATTCTCTCTAAAACTTTGGCAATGAGAATTTGGACTTCGCCCAAAATATTTTCTCTTTCTTAACCTCCATGGTAATGTAGCTAAGAGGGTTACATGTGTTACTTACATGCTAGCTAACTTCTGCATGGTTGCACGAAAGATATGAATACACTTTTGAGCTTTGGTTTTAGTGTAAGCATAAGAGTTAGCAACAATGAACCTAGGTAGTCACCTTTCTTACTTGAGGACGAGCAAGGTTTTAAGCTTTCAGCGCTTGATGGTTCTATTTTAGACCCATTCTTAAGGCTCATTTGTTGCATAATAACTCCATATATCATGTCCAGTTGAGCCAGTTGCATGTCCATTAAGCAATATTTCTAGTTTGTAGTCTTTCATTGTGAGCATTGCATGTTCTTAAGTCTCCATAGTTTTTACTAGTTTTGTTATTTTGCATGTTTTGTAGGTGATGCGGAACCCCCAAGGACTTACCATGATGAAAGGATGGAGGAAGGAATCCGTCAAAATCGTAGTTTGTATGAGGAAATGACAACCAAAATATTAAATTCCACGTGCACTGGATTCCAGAGAAGAAGACAACTTAAGGTATGACCGTACATGGTACGGTCGTATCGCTGCTCGTACCAGGTGCCTAGAGACGCGAAAACGTCCATAACTTCCATGATTCATTGATCTTGTCCCTGTTTGTTACTACGACTTCCTTGGCCATCAAGGGATGTTTTGGGAAAAAAATTGGGATCATCTCTAGAACCCTTGGATCAAAGGAAAGAAGCATCCGCGGAGGAGACCGATGGAGGCCGGCTATATAATCTCCATCAACACTAGCCGCCGGCCATCGTCACCATATTCATTGTTCAGTAAATAGGCAAATTTTTGACTAGTTTAATCCATAGATAAATCACTAGTATGGCATTGACTGAATTAATGACATACTGATTCTGATCGAAACATGCACATACTAAGCAAAAAGTAGACACATCTACACATACTGCTAGTCACTAGTAGAAAACGGCCCATTTGGCCCAGTTCCAAAGGCCCTTTAGCCCCGGTTCAGGAACCGGGACTAAAGGGTCTAGACTAAAGCCCAAACCTTTTAGTCCCAGTTCAATTACGAACCGGGACAGACGAGGCTCCACATGGCCGCTGCAGGGCGCCCAGGCAGGAGGATCTTTAGTCCCGGTTGGTAATACCAACTGGGACCAATAGACCTCCACGCGTCAGCAGCTGACAGGAGCTGGGTTTTTTTAAGGGTGGGGGGGGGTAGGGGTTTTGGAGGGTTAATTTAGGGGTTTCATATTGTGTTAGCTAGCTAATAGAGAGAAGTGACCTCTCTTTATCTTCGTGCTTGGTCGATGCTAGCTACTATACGTATAGAGAGAACTCGACACGCTAGCTAGTAAGAAAATGAAGGAACCATTAAGTACACAAGGTCGTCATGAACATATACAGAGAGAAGTGACCTCTCTTTCTCAGAGATATTGGTCGAACAACAAGTTTTCGTATATCTATCCGACACTACTAGCTACATATATACAATATAAGCTCTCTTACAAACCCTAACATCTAATGTCTATATCAATTTCCACATGGTATTCTACGGCTTTATGTATGACGTGGTCAAGAAAGAATCCCACCAATTCCTCTTGAATTGCTCGTATGCGATCATGTGGAAGGAGTTCATCCTGCATCTGCCACATCTAATTTAAAGAAGTGGGTCAATACATATATGTGAATGAAACTCAACACAAATGATGGTAATAAAATAAAATTGTGAATTTTTTTGTTTACGTACATCATATTGTTTTTTAGAGTAGCCCCGCTTAGAGGTCGTCGTGTTGTAGATGAACTCGCAAACGTAGTATCTACAAAAATCATTCCCGGCTTCCTACCACAAGCACTTCATGAGAAATAGAGTTCAATCAAACTGATAACCAAGCATGCTAAATGTTATTGATGAAACTAGCTAGAATCAATAGGAGATGCGCGGAACTAGCTAGTAGTACTTACTTTCGGGTGAGTAAATTGCAGCTCCGTTGGCAGTCCCGGAACAATTATGATGAACTCTTTCCAAACCCTGCCAGACAAAGAGAATAATTACTTGATATCAGGAAATGAACAAAGTTGCCGATATGATGCGATAATGATCGATTGAATTTACTTCTGAAGCATATCAGTCATGTCTGCATACTCCTGGGGATCTTTTCGTCTCGAGTCTAAGACAATTACTAATCCCCGTTCAAGCTTAATCTCTAGTAGAATAGAGCGGAATCTACGCACGCATTCATAACTCATCAATTACATTACTATAATTAACCTCGAGTAAGTGAAACCGAATATGCACAAGACAGTAACACTCACTTGAAATTGTAAGGAAAGAGTATTTTATCTTTGTTTTGATTTTTAAGCAACAATTGTAGCAAGTTGTCCTTAGTATCTGTGACTCTGTGTTTGACCGTCCATTCATGTATGATATTTGGGTTAATGAACCAAAATGCCATAGATATCTGCTTTCCTGCATTCGACGATCTTCAACCTGCATAATATAGTGAGGATAATTATATATACATGCAATGAAAGAGATGAGCTATATATAGATACTTAATTACAGAAGTAGTACTTACAGACAATAGCAAGTCACGAGTGTTTTGTCAAGGGTCATTAATTTGATTGTATAACTGGAATAACTCGTCAAATTCAATAGACAACAGATAAATTCCAACAAGGTCATGCTCCTCTTTAACTCTCAGCGTCACGGTATCCTTCCCAGACTGGCTGTAGATTTTTTTTGTACCATTCATGCAATCTTCGCATCATCATTGCTAGAGGCGGATGATCAAGTTTGACGAGAGGCTTCCCGTACTCGTATTTGAATTCGTCTGTCTCCATTATTTCAAACTCTACATCATTGGTCAGGTAATCAACAGGATTGGTATCGGGCACCATCCCTGGATGATTACTGACGATATCACTGGACACCTTGAGCGGGGGGCACGATTGCTTTGCCTGTTCGCCGAGCTGGGGAATTTTTTTCCCACTTCTTTGTTCTGGTAACCTTGCATCACTTCAAGTACTTCCCGACCGCTCCGCTTCCTTATATGTCCTTTTAATAGTGCACACATAGTTGGAATCCGGTGGAGGCGGTGGTGGTCGCTTCAGGGCATCGATAGTCCGCTTCACTTTCACCGGATCTACCGTTTCCTTCGGAGGTGGAGCTTTCCATGCAAAATGGTCCCTCACTTTGGCACAACAGATGTCCTCATTTTCCTTGTCAGTCCTCTCATATGGTAACTTTTCAGAGCCTTGAGAGATGGACCGTATTAGAATTGCTTCCCTCCTCTGCTTGTACTGCTAGCCGCCGGAGCGGCAGCCTCTCTCTTCTTCTGTTGCTGACGCGGCGGAGTCCGCTGACACACCGGAGGAGGCGGAGTTCTCCGACGCACCGGAGGAGGCGGAGTTCTCCGACGCACCGGAGGAGGCGGAGGAGGAGCCATAGTGCCCTCACGCGACGGAGGAGGTGGGGTGCTCATCGAAGGAGGCGAGGAAGAAGCCGGAGTTCCGTCACGCATCGGAGGAGGTGGATGAGGAGGCGGAGTGCCCTGATCACTCGCCGAAGGAGGAGACGGAGGAGGAGGTGGAGTGCCCTGACTCGTCGGAGGAGGAGGTGTCTGATACGTCTCCAACGTATCTACTTTTCCAAACACTTTTGCCCTTGTTTTGGACTCTAACTTGCATGATTTGAATGAAACTAACCCCGGACTGACACTGTTTTCAGCAGAACTGCCATGATATTGTTTTATGTGTAGAAAAGAAAAGTTCTCGGAATGTCCTGGAAATCCACGGAGGCACTTTTTGGAATTAATAAGAATTTCTGGGCGAAAGAAATACACCAGGGGGCCCACACCCTATCCACGAGACAGGGGGTGCCCCCCCTGTAGGGCGCGCCCCCCTATCTCGCGGGCCCCCTGGACCTCCACCAACCTCAACTCCAACTCCATATCTTCCGTCTCGGGGAGAAAAAAATCGGAGAGAAAGTTTCATCGCGTTTTACGATACGGAGCCGCTGCCAAGCCCTAATCTCTCTCGGGAGGGCTGATCTGGAGTCCGTTCGGGGCTCCGGAGAGGGGGATTCGTTGCCGTCGTCATCATCGACCATCCTCCATCACCAATTTCATGATTCTCACTGCCGTGCATGAGTAATTCCGTCGTAGGCTTGCTGGACGGTGATGGGTTGGATAAGATTTACCATGTAATCAAGTTAGTTTTGTTAGGGTTTGATCCCTAGTATCCACTATGTTCTAAGATTGATGTTGCTATGACTTTGCTATGCTTAATGCTTGTCACTAGGGCCCGAGTGCCATGATTTCAGATCTGAACCTATTATGTTTTCATGAATATATGTGTGTTCTTGATCCTGTCTTGCAATCTATAGTCACCTATTATGTGTTATGATCCGACACCCCCGAAGTGACAATAATCGGGATACTTCTCGGTGATGACCGTAGTTTGAGGAGTTCATGTATTCACTATGTGTTAATGCTTTGGTCCGGTTCTCTATTAAAAGGAGGCCTTAATATCCCTTAGTTTCCACTAGGACCCCGCTGCCACGGGAGGGTAGGACAAAAGATGTCATGCAAGTTCTTTTCCATAAGCACGTATGACTATTTACGGAATACATGCCTACATTACATTGATGAATTGGAGCTAGTTTTGTGTCACCCTATGTTATAGCTATTACATGAGGAATCGCATCCGGCATAATTATCCATCACTGATCCATTGCCTACGAGCTTTTCACATATTGTGCTTTGCTTATTTACTTTTCCGTTGCTACTGTTACAATCACTACAAAAACCCAAAAAACTATTATCTTTACCGTTACCACTATTACCATTACTACCATACTACTTTTCTACTAAATACTTTGCTGCAGATACTAAGTTATCCAGGTGTGGTTGAATTGACAACTCAACTGCTAATACTCTAGAATATTCTTTGGCTCCCCTTGTGTCGAATCAATAAATTTGGGTTGAATACTTTACCCTCGAAAGCTGTTGCGATCCCCTACACTTATGGGTTCTCAGTGTCCAGTTCGGAAGCTTGATGTACTCCTCCCTCCATAGACATGTACTCCATAAAGCACCTCTCAGATGAATCTCCCCTTCACCGGTAGGGTGGTCAAGCTCCAGCTCATGAAATCCCTCCATTATTTTATCCACCATCATGATAACCCACAAGTATAGGGGATCAATTGTAGCCTCTTACGATAAGTAAGAGTGTTGAACCCAACGAGGAGCTAAAGGTAGAACAAATATTCCCTCAAGTTCTATCGACAACCGATACAACTCTACGCATGCTTAACATTCGCTTTACCTATAAAAAGTATGAAACTAGAAGGACTTTGTAGGTGTTGTTGGATAGGTTTGCAAGAATATGAAGAGCACGTAAATATAAACTAGGGGCTGTTTAGAGAAAGAAGCAATAAAGTTAGTATAGCGAGTGTGGAAAAGTGGTGGTAGGAGTTGCGAAATTGTCCCTAAGCAGTTGAGTACTTTACTAGACCGATGGCAAGTTTTATGTGGGAGAGGCCACTGCTAGCATGTCATCCCTGACTTGGAATTATATGCACTTATGATTGGAACTATTAGCAAGCGTCCGCAACTACTAACGTTCATTAAGGTAAAACCCAACCATAGCATTAAGATATATTAGTCCCCCTTCAATTATCGTATGCATCAATTTCTATGCTAGGTTAAGCTTCTGTCACTCTTGACCTCCAATACACAGTCCTATCAACATACAACTAACCCTATGTTGTGATCCACGCGCGTGTTCATATGATGGGCACCAAAGGACAGCAACATAACCACAAGCAAATTAAACTAATCATAGCAATTCATCAATTACCAATAGGACAACAAAAATCTACTCAGACATCATAGGATGGCAACACAACATTGGATAATAATATGAAGTATAAAGCACCATGTTCAAGTAAAGGGTACAACGGGTTGCGGGAGAGTGGACCGCTGAATATATATGAGGGAAGGTGATGGAGACGTTGGTGAAGATGACAGAGGTGTTGGTGTAGATCGCGGTGATGATGATGGC
>NC_057804.1:39402906-39413455 GCF_018294505.1 Triticum aestivum
TCTCTCTCTCTCTCTCTCTGTTTCTGCGTTCCTGATTCTGCCCTTTCACCATTTCTTATATTCCCGAAGATCCGTAACTCCGATTGGGTTGTCCTTTGGACACGATTTCTATCCAGATATTGGCTTTCTTGCAGCAAAAGAATGCACCAACCACCTTACGGTGTGGACACAAGGGCCCAGGGTGCGCCTGACCCCTCGGGGCACGCCCCCTGCCTCGTAGCCCCCTCGGGCATCGTCTCGCGTTGATTCTTCTTCCCAAAATTCATAAATATCCCAAAAAAATCTCTGTCTGTTTTTATTCCGTTTGGAATCCATTTGATATGGGTTTTCTACGAAACATAAAACATGCAACAGACAGGAACTAGCACTGGGCACTGGATCAATATGTTAGTCCCAAAAATAGTATAAAAAGTTGCCAAAAGTATATGAAAGTTGAATAATATTGGCATGGAACAATAAAAAATTATAGATACGACGGAGACGTATCAGCATCCCCAAGCTTAATTCCTACTCGTCCTCGAGTAGGTAAATGATAAAAAAGATAATTTTCGATGTGGAATGTTACCTAGCGTAATCTTGATCATGTAATCTAATCATGGCATGAATATTAAGACACGAGTGATTGAAGGCAATAGTCTATCATTTGACATAAAAACAATAATAGTCAGGCATCCCAACAAACAATCATGCCTTTCAAAATATCAATGCTTACAGAACTTTATCCCTACAAAATCATATAGTCTTGTATGCTCCCTTTTCTTAACACAAGGTACCCTCATGCCTATCTTGGTGTCAGCCAAGCAATTGGTCCATACTTTTTAACGTGCTTCAACTTTTTCAACCCTCACGCAATACATGAGCACAAGCCATGGATATAGCACTATAGGTGGAATAGAGTATGATGGTGGAGGTTGTGTGGAGAAGACAAAAGGGGAGAAAGTCTCACATCGATGCGGCTAATCAACGGGCCATGGAGATGCCCATCAATTGATGTCAATGCGAGGAGTAGGGATTGCCATGAAATGGATGCACTGGAGCTATAAGTGTATGAAATCTCAAACTGAAACTAAGTGGGTGTGCATCCAACTTGCTTGCTCATGAAGACCTCGGGCATTTGAGGAAGCCCATCATCGGAATATACAAGCCAAGTTCTATAATGAAAATTCCCACTATTATATGAAAGTGATAACTCAAGAGACTCTCTATATGAAGAACATGGTGCTACTCTGAAGCACAAGTGTGGTAAAAGGATAGTAACATTGCCCCTTATCTCTTTTTCTCTCATTATTTTTATTATTTTTATTTTTTTGGTGGGCTTCTTTGGCCTTTTTTTATTTGGGCTTCTTTGGCCTCTTTTATTTTTCATAAAGTCCAGAGTCTCATCCCGACTTGTGGGGGAATCATTGTCTCCATCATCCTTTCCTCACTGGGGCAATGCTCTAATAATGATGATCATCACACTTTTATTTACTTACAACTCAATATTACAACTCGATACTAGAACAAAAATATGACTCTATATGAATGCCTCCGGTGGTGTACTGGGATGTGCAATGATCTAGCATAGCAAAGATATCAAAAAATGGACAAGCCATGAAAACATCATGCTAGCTATCTTATGATCATGCAAAGCAATATGACAATGAATGCTCAAGTAATGTATATGATGATGATGGAAGTTGCATGGAAATATATCTCGGAATGACTATGGGAATGCCATAATCGATAGGTATGGTGGATGTTTTGAGGAAGATATAAGGATGCTTATGTGTGATAGAGCGTATCATATCATGGGGTTTGGATGCACCGGCAAAGTTTGCACCAACTCCCGAGGTGAGAAAGGGCAATGCACGACACCGAAGAGGCTAGCAATGATGGAAGGGTAAGAGTGCGTATAATCCATGGACTCACATTAGTCAAAAAGAACTCATATACTTATTGCAAAAGTTTATTAGCCCTCGAAGCAAAGTACTACTACGCATGCTCCTAGGGGGGAAGTTGGTAGGATTTAACCATCGCGCGCCCCCGACCTTCACTCAAAGATAAACAATCAAAATATAATGCGCGCCAATTTGGTTACATAGTTAGGAGACCATACGTGCATGCTTCGGGAATCACAAACCTTCACACCAATATCTTTAATAAACACATCCACTTACTAGAACCTCCCACATATTATCATCTCTATATCGCAAAACTATTGCAAGGAATCAAACATATCATATTCAGTGATCTACAAGTTTTTTGTAGGATTTTATGACTAACCATGTGAATGACCAATTCCTGTCATCTCTCTAAATAGATATAACTGAAGCAAAAGAGTTTAATTCTTTCTACAAAAGATATGCTCACGCTCTAACAAATACTAGTTGATACCCCGCGCGTTGCAGTGGGATATTTGTTTAAAATCTTTTGAAGGTGTATCAAAAAAGAAAAAAGGCAATGATTGAATGAAATGGCATGAGCAGGCAAGGTGTTTCGTGAAAAAATTAAACTGTCGTGTTCCATAAAGTTAAATTGTGAGAATTAAATGGCATGACAAAAATTTGATACAGAGTAGGTGGAGAACTTGCAATATACTGGTAGTTACCACAGTATGGTTCTGATATTATCTTCCAAAATTATGCCAAGAGAAAAAAGTTAAATTGATCTGAAAGTTGTACACTCGAAATTAATGTACACACATACGGAAGGACAGAGTTGAAAGCACAATCCATACAATGCAAAGAAGTAACTTAAAGGTTGCATAATTGAATTGAAAGTGTTGTACACACGATGTTGATGGATGATTTGTGCACGACTTGCTTCAAATCCACATAGATTAAAGAAATGAGGCAATCCAATGGTCTAGATGACATGTCGTGTCAGAATCATGCATAAATATGTCGTGTGCATAGCACTCTCTTGTTGAATAGAGTATGGAGTCTGTAGCATTTGTTTCATTCCGATTTACGCAAATATCAGCTGTAGCAGAAAGTAGCATTATATGATATCCGCCCAGAGTACAAAAGAGACATGCTTAGTTCAAGTATTGGTCTGGATATATCTGCAATTTCATCTCAGATTAGTTTTTTTGAAAAACAACTTGATTGGAGATCAGATAAACAATCATGAATAGTAGTACCCCCTTCTCTGAAGCAAATTTAACTGCATGCTAGTGTATAACGGCCTATCTATCCTTCTCTTGTGGAAAAGATTTCTATTACCAAATCCAAAAATTGCAAAATACTGCCGCAACACGAACAGAGCAGGAATGCACTTACCTGTCCATACAACATAGAACGGAGTTCCAAAAATACAGAGGGAGTTCAGAGTAGCAACGAATTAAAGGCAGAGTGGAGAAACTGGATCCTCATGGGAACCAAATGACATCTACTGTTGTTGGCAACGTAGGCATCCATGGTGATGGAGTCTCCAGCCAAGCGTCTTCATAACAATCATGGCGAAGGCTGGATGGAAATTAAAGTCAATCAAATCTCTGGCCTCCTCTTACGCCAATAGTTAGCCAAAACACGCAGCGGTGAAAACTGTCATATGGTGAGGAGTGGCCGCACAACTGGATGAAGGGGTAGCCTGAGGTGCGCCGTTGAATGGTAAGAAGAGGGAGGATTTATGAGGATCGATGAAGCCCAAGGGAGAGGAACGGAGGGGTCTCGTTGGGAGAGAAATTGCCCAGCGCGTCCGTTTTTGTTGCAAGATTTGATGGAAGAAGATGAAAAGAGAGGGGACCCAACAGGCGCATGCCTCCGGAGGGCTCGTGGCGGCGGCTGGCTACGCGCGTGCGCCAGAGAATAGGCAATCAGGGAGATTTGCTTTTTTTCACAGCATATCCTTTGTTTCTCCATGGGCTTCCAATATCTGAAGACGGACGTACAATCCATTCAACACTTGGCCCAGCCCAACTTCCTCGTTTGCTTCTCATCTAGCCCAGTCTGAGGGTCGTTGAGGGAGTCCTGGATTAGGGGGTGTCCGGATAGCCGGACTACCATCATCAGCCGAACTATCATTTGCCGGACTATCATCATCGACCGGACTCGAAGACTATGAAGATACAAGATTGAAGACTTCGTCCCGTGTCCGGATGGGACTTTCCTTGGCGTGGAAGGCAAGCTTGGCGATACGGATATGTAGATCTCCTACCATTGTAACCGACTCTATGTAACCCTAGCCCTCTCCGGTGTCTATATAAACCGGATGGCTCTAGTCCGTAGGACAACAACAACCAATACAATCATACCATAGGCTAGCTTCTAGGGTTTAGCCTCCTTGATCTCGTGGTAGATCCACTCTTGTAAACATCCACAATATCAATATCAGTCAAGCAGGATGTAGGGTTTTACCTCCATCAAGAGGGCCCGAACCTGGGTAAAACATCGTGTCCCTTGTCTCCTGTTACCATCCGCCTAGACGCACAGTTCGGGACCCCCTACCCGAGATCCGCCGGTTTTGACACCGACATTGGTGCTTTCATTGAGAGTTCCTATGTGTCGTCACCGATAGGCTTGATGGCCTCTTCAATCGACAACGACGCAGTCCTGGGTGAGACTTTTCTCCCCGGACAGATCTTCGTATTCGGCGGCTTCGCACTGCGGGCCAAGTCACTTGGCCATCTGGAGCAGATCAAAAGCTACGCCCCTGGCCGTCAGGTCAGGTTTGGAAGCCTAAACTTCACGGCCGATATCCGCGGGGACTTGATCTTCGATGGATCTGAGCCACAGCCGAGCGTGCCGCGCTGTCACGATGGGCACGACCTAACTCTGCCGCCGGACAACACCTTGGAGGCCGCACATGAATCCGCTCCGACCCATAGTCCGGAGCCGATCGCTCAGATCGAGGACGGATGGCTGGACACCGCCTCGGGAGCTGCAACTTCTACGGCGATGGAGCCGAACACTTACCTTGTCCCGCATAAAGCTCATGACTCCGAGGTGCCGGACTCTCTGCCGGACTCCGAACCTCCTGCGCCCCTGCCAGTCGAATCCGACTGGGCGCCGATCATGGAATTCACCGCTGCGGACATCTTTCAGTACTCACCCTTCGGTGATATCTTAAATTCGCTGAAGCATCTCTCGCTATCCGGAGAGCCCTGGCCGAACTACGGCCAGGATGGTTGGGACGCGGACGACGAAGAAATTCAGGGCCCACCCACCACCCACTTCGTAGCCACCGTCGACGATCTAACCGACGTACTCGACTACGACTCCGAAGACATCGACGGTATGGACGACGATGTCGGAGACTATCAAGAACCAGTGCCTACAGGACACTGGAAGACCACCTCGTCATATGACATATATATGGTGGACACCCCAAAAGGTGGGGACGGTGAAGAAGCAATGGAGGCCGATTCCTTAAAGAAACAGCCCAAGCGTTGGCATCAGCGGCGCCGCTCTATGTCCCGCCACAGCAAGAATAGAGATTCCGGCATAGGAGATAATAACACCCCAGAAAGTGCCGAAGACAACCCCCTCCAGCACGATCCAGCGTAGGAGGAGGCAGAAGCAAGCCCTCACGAGAGGGCGGCAGACGAAGAGGTCGAGGATGATAATTACTTACCTCCCTCCGGGGACGAGGCAAGCCTCGACGATGACGAATTCGTCGTGCCTGAGGATCCTGTCGAACAAGAGCATTTCAGACGCAGGCTAACGGCCACGGCAAACAGCCTAAAGAAAAAGCAGCAACAACTTCAAGCTGATCAAGACCTACTGGCCGACAGATGGACCGAGGTCCTCACGGCCGAAGAGTATGAACTCGAACGCCCCTCCAAAAGTTACCCAAAACGCAAGTTGCTCCCCCGACTAGAGGAGGAAGCATACAAACTTGCATCACCAGCGCACAATACGGCAGACCGACCACCTCGTGGTCGCGACAGAGAGGCGTGCAAGCCCTCCACCAAAACCGTACCCCGGCATCGCTCAAAAAGCATGAAGCCACGGGGGAACGCGCCGGACTTGCGGGATATATTGGAGGACAAGGCAAGACAATCCAGATCTATCTATGGATCACATGGGTGCCCCAAGACCCACGACGAATACCGTCGCGCCGGATACAACTACTCCGTCTGGGCCGAACACAGCAGACAACACTCTCTCGAGCTACGTCGCGATATTGCTCAATATAGAGGCGCCGCACACCCACTATGCTTCACTGACGAAGTAATGGATCATCAAATCCCTGAAGGGTTTAAACCCGTTAATATCGAATCCTATGATGACACAACAGACCCCGCGGTTTGGATTGAGGATTATCTCCTCCATATACATATGGCCCGCGGCGACGATCTCCACGCCATCAAATATCTCCCGCTCAAGCTTAAAGGACCAGCTCGGCATTGGCTTAACAGCCTGCCCGCAGAGTCAATTGGATGCTGGGAAGACCTGGAAGCCGCATTCCTCGACAACTTCCAGGGCACGTATGTGCGACCACCGGACGCAGATGACCTAAGCCACATAATCCAGCAGCCAGACGAATCGGCCAGGCAATTCTGGACACGGTTCTTAACAAAGAAAAATCAAATCGTCGACTATGATTGGCCGTCGCATGGCGCATGGCCGCCGGGTCGGGGCGATGCAGGTGTCCCGGTCGGAGCAGGGCATTGACGGCCGGCGCAGGGCGACGGCCGGACCGACGCGGAGGACGGCTGGCCCTGACAGGCCGCCTCGGCGCACGTGACTACCGGGTCGGAGGAAAGGCCGGCTGGTCGCGCCGGGGTCAAAGTATAGGCGCTCGGTGTCGACGGCGGCGGCGGGCGACGCAAACCGATCAAGCATAGATTGGAAAACCAAAAAGAAAAATGCTGATCAAAATGACCGATGAGAGAGCGAAAAAATCCGGAGCAAGGACTCGGAAAAAAGACTCTCTAGGGCAGCCGGTCAACACGACCGGCGGAAGAACCCTAGGTACGGGCGGCGCGGCCCCCGGCGGCGGCCATGGAGGCCGACCGCCCCGCGGGCGGCGCGCAGGTGCGAAACGGCGGCGGCGGCTAGGGTTTAGGATCGACTTGCGATAGGTACCATGTTAAAAGGGAGAGAGAGTATTGGTGGAATAGTTTATTGTATTGATTGAGCCTCATGGGCATATATATAGAAATACATGATCTACTTAAAGTACAAGGCAAGCCAAAATATTTCCTAGTCTAACTTATATTTCCTAATACAATCACGTTACTTAACAGGCTCCATCGGCGGCTACGGAGAGACGATCTTCCTTCCACGGCTGGTCTTCAACTGGTGGCGGATTAGCTGCCCCGCCTTCTCGTGGTCACACCACGGGATGACCACAGCCGCCTGGGAGAAGAAACAAAAAAGCCGGCCAGCTCAAGTAAGGACGGTTGCGTGTCCTCAGTCCTAACAAAAATATTGGTGCATTTCCATACTAATAATTAATAGGTGAATTTCTGAACTTTCTCTACTTTAAATAGCAAATTCACCTATTAATATTAGTATGGAAATTTAGAAATTCACCTCCTCCTTGCTCAGAAATTTCTGAATTCACCTATTAATATTAGTATGGAAATTTACTCTAGTACTGTAATGTACCTCTATACTTTAAATAATCAATAGGTGCATTTAATATTCGTGTATCCAATAAATTGTTAATATCTTGATGTGTTCCGAAAATGCATAGCCCATGCGGGTGCACGGATTGACGACTAATACTTTTAATCATAACAGAGGAGGGGGGCACCGCCCCACTACCCCTTGTGTTGAAATGGGCTCCTCAGATCCACAAAGTCTCAGCTTACTATGAATATGATGAGTGAAAGACGTGGAGAATGTACCTATGTAGCTGTAGCATGTAGTGATGTAGTACTTGCCCTAATAGAATTGGAATGTTCCAATTGTAAGTGCGGTTGCAACCGCTTCCATCCCCTAAATCAAATGTGTGTGTGTGTGACAGAAATCGACTCATGTACGTGACAAGTTTAGATCTAGGAGTGTAAGCTTGATTACATTTTTTCTGATTTTTCTACTTGTCATACATACTTAACAAGAAAAACCTTGGGTGCCAAGGCATCGATGGGCCCAGGAAACAGTGACACAGAGGGGACAACCTTGGGTTCAACACGGATTGGCTGTGATGAGGCGAGCAAGGACTGAGTTGCGGGGCGTGTTGGGGTTGGCCTGTGGGGCTATATGTGAATGGTGTTTGTGTGCGCGTAAGGATCTATCGAGTGTAACCGAAACTTGACGGCAAGATGAGCTGCTCTCTCTCGAATATTATTCCCTCCTTCTCCTCGACCTACCCTACCTCCTCCCTCCTCCTTGCTCAGATCTGATCCAGCTACTAGAGGTACTTTACACTTGGTATTAGAGGTAGGGCGATCTGGAGACGGCTTGCTTGAAGCCAGGCTACCTCACCACACAAGCTATCAAGGCAGCGGTGATGGAGGAACAGTTGGCGGCGCTCATCAAATCTGTCAACAACAGCTGGACGACCACGGACGCGCGTTTGGACGCAATCCAAACCTTCCTCGAGCTTTGGAGGCTGGCGGTGACTCACCTCCAGCAGCAGGTGGATGAGTTGCGCTCCCAGGTTGGACGTATCACGCTCCACCCCATTCTGGTGGCGCCCGCAGAGCCAGATCCAGGCTCTGCCAGCAACGCGGTGGTGCATAAGGCACCTCCAACTCCATCGGGCGACCCGGGGCACCACGGGCCAGTACCCACGACGAGATCCACGACTCCAGAGGGCCGGCTCACGGGGTGGCCACCACCCTGGAACCGCCTCCGGTCAACGGTGCGTTTACATCCCACCGCCCCTCTCGTATCTACTCCAGTCTAGATCTGGTAGAGCACAACAAGGATGTAGAGAGTAGGGTGTACCAGAGTGGGCATGCATGTTGGGCGCTGCCTAAGATGGATTTTCCCCCGTTCGACGAAGACAATCCTCAGTTTTGGAGGTCTCGATGTGAGAAGCACTTCGAAGTGTATGGAGTACAACCGAGCTCTGGGTTCGTTTGTCCACACTCCATTTCATGGGTAATGCGGCCCGTTGGCTGCAATTGCAGGAGGTGAAGAACACCCACCTCACTTGGGGACATTGTGTGGGGGGCTCTGTGAGAAATTTGGGCGTGAGCAGTATTAGGCACACATCCGACAGTTTATCACACTGCGGCAGAGAGGGAGTGTGAGCGAGTACATGAATAAATTCGAAGAGGTTATGCACCAAATTCTAGCTCACAATTGTGGATTCGACTCTCTTTATTTTACTATGCAGTTCCTTAAAGGACTCTGGCACGCCATTCATGCCAGTGTCATGTTACATCAACCAAAAGACCTCGATGTTGCCTTTTCTTTGGCTTGTCTACAGGAGGAGCTGTTGTAGGCCTTGTGGTGCCGAGAATACAGGTGCCAGGAGCCCACACCACCGCCCCAACAAGTGGCTTGACCTCTTCTTGCCCTGGGTGCTCCACCGGCATGTCAGTTGTTGCAGCCACGGAGGACCGTCGTGCTCTGGACGCAGCCAATGCACCTGACAGTGGGGTGCGTGGCGACGACAGAGTGGTAGTGTTGCACAATTACAGGAGCTCGCGTGGTTTGTGCTTCAAGTGCGGGGAGAGATGGGGGCAAAGGCGCCAATCTGCTCCCACAGTTCAGCCGAATGTGGTCGAGGAACTGCTGGAATTTCCGCGGCAGACCAAGCAGCATTTGGGGATCAAACTGAGGAGGCAGGGTACGTAGAGGAGAAGGAGGGGATATTATTTGAGAGATAGCAGCTCGTCTCGCCGTCCAGGTTCGGTTACATTTGATAGATCCTTACGCGCGCACACACCATACACATATAGCCCCACAGGCCAACCCCAACATGCCACGCAACTCACTCCTCGCTCGTCTTGTCACAACCAATCCGTGTTGAACTCAAGGTTGTCCCCTCTGTGTCGATGTTGCCTGGGCCCGTCGTTGCCTTGGCCCTGTCCTCTGCACGACACCTTACCACGTGAATTTGGAGTAGCTCAAGTGGATAACTGCTCGGTGCCAGATCTGGCCTCTTGGCTTCACGAGCATGAAGTGATGAGGGAACTATGGCAGCAACAGCTCAAACGAGCGCGGGACCGTATGAGGCTCCAGGCCGACAAACATCACGCGGACAAAAAGTTTGTTGTGGGCGACATGGTTTATCTCCGCTTGCAACCCTTCCTCCAGACTTCCCTCGCACAACGACCTTACCAGAAGCTGGCCTTTCACTATTACGGGCCCTACAAGATTATAGCTCGCGTGGGAGCAGTAGCATACAAGCTGGCGCTGCCATGCACAAGCAAAATCCACAAATGTGGTCCATGTCTCTGAACTCAAGAAGGCGGTGTGGGTGATGGGGTGGAGGCAGATCAGGCCTGACCACCGTCGAACAACGTGTTGCACGCGATGCACATATCGATTCACGTAACTGACATGCGTGTGGTGCAGGTTCAGGGAAAAGCCATCGAGCGTGTTCAAGTTCAGTGGGAAGGGTTGCCACCGTCACTCTCGACATGGGAGGACCCGGAGCTACTTGGCCATCGATTCCCTAATTCACCGGCTTGGGGGCAAGCCGATCTTCAAGGGGGGGG
>NC_057804.1:39414171-39415282 GCF_018294505.1 Triticum aestivum
GAGAGGAGGACGGGGCCAAGGCAACGACGGGCCTAGGCTACAGCGACACAGAGGGGACAACCTTGGGTGGAACATGGATTGGCATGTGATGAGACGAGCGAGGAGTGAGTTGCGTGGCGTGTTGAGGTTGCCCTGTGGGGCTATATGTGTATGGTGTGTCTGTGTGTAAGGATCTATCAAATGTAACCGAACCTCGACGACGAGACGAGCCGCTCTCTCTCTCTAATATTATCCGCTCCTTCTCCTCTACCTACCCTGCCTCCTCCCTCCTCCTTCCTCAGACCTGATCCAGCTACTAGAGGTAGGTTACATACGACTTGTTCGTGTTTGATGGCCAAGATGCCACCCTGCCGCACTCAACGCCCCTGGAGATGACGGTTGTTTTGCGATACAGAAGTACCGACGGAATACACCAATATGTTTTTAATTGGTTTGACAAACAAAATGTTTTTTAGTCATAATATGGGAGGGAGGAGCCAACCCCCCTACCCCATGTCTTGAAGGGGCTTCTCAGATGCATAAGTAAGGTGTTGGCATAGGGCCTGAATCGTATTGACGCCAACATGGTCAAAACCTGGATGGAACCTTGGTCCGAAAATCTCTTGACAGTCACCAGTGAATGACAGCCCCTGGAGCCCGACAACTTCTATACCTACTAATAAAAGAAAATAAGTATTCTTAATGTGTTTTGCTATTTTATAGAAAACCTCCTAATGTTTCTAACATTAAACCGCAGTACATATTAAATGTTTCTTAAAATACTCATATCTTCTAGACCGTAATTCCAAATTTAACATGTTATATATGGAATTTGATTAGAAAAATATGTAGAATCCGAATATGATGTTATTTTACCTATTAACAATTTTACAAAAATACTATATAGGATACAATGTTAATCAACAATGCATTATCCGTCTTTTCTTTATACCGGTAATTCAGATTGGGGATGAACACCTCAAAAAAATCAGGATTGGACATGAAATTGAAGATAAATTTTTTAGAGACACCCAATAAATAAGGACATGGATGACAAGAAATAAAAGAAGGACCCACTAAAGAATGGATGTCCGCTATAAAAAAAATAAAAGAGAAAATGCAGAGGAGATCC
>NC_057804.1:39417446-39447497 GCF_018294505.1 Triticum aestivum
ATTTAGTTCACACAATTTTTTTTCACCTAATTCAATTCTAGTTCATCCCATTCAAAATTTGATCACCTAATTAATTTTTGTTCATCTAATTCTATTTTAGTTCACCAGATTCATTTCTAATGCACACAACTCAAATTTTGGTTCACCTAATTCGTATTTGGTATTTGGTTGCCTATAATGCCTTTTTTTTTCCAATTGTGTGTTTCTCGAGGACCGGTTTTCTTGTATAATTCTTAGCACCAATTTACAGAGTTTACAGAAAAACAATAAGTCTTTATTAGTACTACTTGTATAATTCTTAGCATCAATCTAGAACTGTACGAACCTGTGTTAGAAACAGTTTTTCTTTCTCTAGCAGCGACATAGAAACAGTTTTTTTTATTTTTCTGAGGAACGGCATAAAAACAGTAGTACGATCTCTTTTTTTTTTAAAGAAAACAGTAGTAAGTACGATCTAACTAGCGATCGAACGCTAGAAACAGTCTAGCGATATGTTATTGGGCTTCATAGATACAGTCCACAACAAAACGTAGTAGGCGCCACAACTACGAACTGGCGCAGAAGGCGCCATCGAGGAGGTCTCCCGTTCTTGGGGCGGAGAGGTAGAGATTATTAATGCAGTGTGCGACGGTGGTGAGCACCCAACACGTGGGCCCCATGAGATCGACTAGGATCCAGTTTGCCAGCGGCAAGCTGAGCTGCTATGGTCGAAGAAGCGGGTGGCCGCTGATTGCACAACTAGCGGTCTCGACCACAACATAGTCCAAGTCGGCCATGAAGGCCAGGTACCTCAGCCGGCCACTACTGTGTCTAGTTCTTAGCGCTAACAGAATCATTTTATTGGAAAGGAACTAAACAGATGCATGTTAGAGTCGTATTTGGAGGGGAATAAGGGATTATGCTCCCTCAATTTATTCTTACATTTTTTTAAGCTAGAGATCATTTTTCCTAAAAATTTAAGGATTGCTCACTAGTCACTACCCCTGCCGTGTGGTTGTGATGAATAAATTAATTAGTTTGCATCCCACGCTAACCCACCGACCTAATCAGTCGAGCTGACTGTGCCAAGAATTAAATGAACTATTAATAATAAATTAATTTTCTGACCGAATGATTTGAACCAGTCCTCAGGTGCATAATGGCAGTTGCACTATTTATTTGAAGGTAGCAACATGGTTTGTTCTTGGATAAAACACAACACTTGCACGATACATTTTATTAATGATGTGTGGTACAATTAGTTGCATCACTGAACAAAGAACCCCCATCAACTATTAATCGAGGAAGGGGTAGTCAGTGTAGCCGATGACGGGGTCAGAGATGTAGAAGGTCATCCTATCATACTTGTTCAGCTCTGCGCCGATCTCAAACCTCTTTGGCAGGTCTGGATTCGCCAAGAACGATCGCCCGAAGGAGACCAAATCAGTGTACCCATCAGCGACCACCTTGCCCCCTTCCTCGCGGTCGTACCCGCCATTGGCCATAAATGTACCCTTGAACGCCTCCCTGTATGGCAGCAAGCGCTTCGGGACCACCCTTCGTCCATCAACGATGGCCATCCTCGGCTCGACCATGTGGAGATAGATGATGTTGTAGTTGTTGAGTTTGGTGGACATGTGGAGCGCGAGGGCGTGCGGGTCAGAGTCGTGGCAGTCCATGTAGTCGGTGAAGGGGGAGAGGCGGATGCCCACACGGTGGCCACCGACCTCCTTCACGACGGCATCCACCACCTCGAGAGCAAAGCGACACCGGTTCTCAATGCTGCCACCATACTCGTCGGTGCGGTCATTCGCACTGTCCTTGAGGAACTGCTCAATTAGGTACCCATTCGCCCCGTGGATCTCCACACCGTCAAAACCTGCCACGCCATTGACATTAGATTGAGCAATACATGTATACACTGGGAATTGTGTATTCGTATTTTTTTCCAAAGAGTAGTTGTTTAAGAAAGAGAAGTTTGACCAGTCATTTTTAAGAAAATCGTGCATATCAACAGCGTACCAGCGTCGATGGCGTTCCTGGCCGCCTTCCTGAAGTCGTCGACGATGGCCGGTATCTCCTCCACCTTGAGCCTCCTCGGCGGCGCGAACTCCTCCAGCCTCCCGTCATAGCTCATTTGCGGGCCCACCCCCTTGTCCGTGCACGACAGCGGCGCGGCACCGCCGGGCTGGTACTCATAGGTGGACACGCGGCCGACGTGCCAGATCTGGCAGAAGATGAGCGCGCCCTTGGCGTGCACTGCATCGACAATTGACTTCCATGCCTCGACGTGCTCCGCCGTCCAGACGCCCGGTGTATCGCGGTACCCCTGGGCCGTGTCGGAGACCCCGGTGGCCTCGGTGATGAGCAACCCGCCGGCGGAGGCGCGCTGGGAGTAGTACAAGGCGGCGTGCGGCTGCGGCACGTTGCCGTAGGAGCGCTGGCGGGTGAGCGGGGCCAGGACGATCCGGTGGGCGAGGTTGAGCTGGCCCATCTTGTACGGCGTCAGGAGAGGGATGGGCTCCATTGTTGAAGGGCTGAAGTTCTCTCTTGGGCTCCCGAAGGTTGATCAATGACAGCAGCTGCTAGCTAGCTTGTGTGATATGCAGAACGAGGAGGAAGAAGAAGATGCCCAGTGAGTGGAGTGGAGTCGATGGGCCTGGACATCCATTTTATAGACATTTTTTCCTCGCATGCAATGACGTGATATGATACGTACTACTCCATATGATATTGTTATAGTGACATTATTGCTAATATTAAAGTACGTGAGGAACATGGGAGGCATCCGGCTGCCGCTTTAGCCGCCTTCATCGATCAGTCACATACATCATAGGTGAGCTAAGCAGCATGGAACAGAAAGGCATCATAATATATTTTACGAATTATGTGTCACCGACGATGCAACAATTTGAACGACCACGTGTCACACCGACGCATCAAGGTCTGCTTTTTGACTCCTGCTAGAGAGGGACAGCAGCGATGTATTATAAGGGCATGTACAATGGAGGCATCGCCCTGGTGCTGCCTCAGCTCTTAAACTAATCAAAAAATAATGAAGCCATCATTTAAAAAAAATTCTGTCCAACGGAGGGCCACACTATGTAGCGAAGCATTGTTTAATTTCTGTTCTCTCTATCCCTCTCTTGCATGCATCAGCGCAGCATGTCTTTTCTTCCTTTCTTCACTTTTCACGTATGAGGAAGCTGGCTCTTCTGCAGACTACACTTGCTACTGCGGGGCTATACCTTTTAGTCCGAACCTATTCCGAACCTACGTGTACCTGCGGGGCAGCAGGCTGAGGCTACCCATTGGGCATGCCCTAAGGGCATGTACAATGGAGGCATCACCCTCATGTTGCCTCAGCTATTTATCTAATCAAAAAGTAATAGAGCCACCGTTTGTGAAAAATTCTAGCCAACGCAGGCTACACTCGGTAGGGGACCAATCTCCCTTTACATGTATGTTGTTTTCTTTCCCCTCTCTCTACCTTTTTCCTTGCATGCATCAGCCTACCTTCTTCTTTCTTGCTTTCTCTCAGCTTTTACGGCTAAGGGCATGTACAATGGTAGCATCACCTTATAGATGCTCCATACTCCACATAGATAAAGCAAACACAGCCATGGTCATTCCACAATGGAAGCAGCACGCATCCCTTTTTCTTTGTTGGGCCCACATTCAACCTTTCCTGTCCCACGTCCTCTCTTTACCTCCTTTCTTTTTCACCTTGGCCAGCTGCTTTTCATCGAGGAGACTGGTTTCTCTGCAAGATCCCGTCTCTCTCTACAAGCGGTAGCCTTTTTCTAATCCAGGGAATCTAGGTGGAGTCTGGAGCACTAGTCCAGCGTGGCCCGTTGGCCATGCCCTAAGAGGCCGGCTCTTCTGCAGGCTACACCATCTCCTGCGAGGCTGTTGCTTTTAGTCCGAACCAAGCTTCGAACCTACATGGACCTGCGGAGCACTAGGTTGAAGCTACCCATTGGCCATGCCCTAAGAGCAACTCTAGCAAATGCCATAAAAGTAACCAAAACTTTAAATTTACAATATAGGTTGAAAAACCCGCACCGATTAGATCCATAAAAAAGCAGACCCCGGAAAAAAAATTGCAGGTCGTGGTCATTGTATATTGTCACCCACGTATCTCATATCTGTAGTTTTCGAGGCGATTTTGAGGTGCACCGTAAACAAGTCAATGCCAGAGCAGGCGGCCTGGAGCTCGGCAGCTACCGCCGAAGCGTCGCTGTATCAAGCGGAGGAGTTCGAGCGTCGTTGTATCGAGCGGAGGAGCTCCGCAGCGGTCGCCGGAGGCCCGGAGCGTCGACGGAGTAGGCGGACGGCCGGAGCGTTGTGGAGCAGGAGGAGGAGCTCGCAAGCGATCGCCAGAGCGTTGCCAGAGTAGGCAGATGGCCGGAGGGGAGCCGCAGCAGCGCTGGACGCGAAGAACGTACAAGGGATTCTTTTTTTTTTTGCAGTACAATTTTACGGTACCTGTTCTGACAGAGCCAATTTGGTACCGCAAAAGCAGTTTATTGTGTCTCATAAACTGATTTTACAATATACGACATCTGCTAGAGTTGTTGCCTCCATTGCCTCGTGGCTTCTTCTGGTTTGGGACGATGGTGTCTACTGTTGTCAAAGAAAAACACAGTTATTTTTGCAGTCAAGTTTATAGTAAGTAACCTGAGTCAGTGCTTCAGCCACAGCAAGAAACTCATAAATTGCCTACTTTTTTGGCATAAGTGGAATGTAATTTATTGGATACTCAGCTGACATAGTACGATCGAAAATGTACACGGCAAATGCAGAACCCTTGGCTTAGACAACGGTACGCCAGTACATGTAAGAAAAAAACTCTTGCCGTAAACTGAAATCTCGGCATATTCCAGGAAAAACACCCAGCTTACAAATGAGCGTCAGCAAAGCAACTGCCATGTGGATATTCTCACTGCACTTGGCTCGTGTCAACTCCAACTGCCCCCTTTCCTTTTTTTTAAAGCCAAACCCTTCGTCTCCTCTGTAAGCCGAGTGACCAACATAAATGGTCGACTTCTATTTGGACAAATAGTATGCCCGTACATTGCCACGGGCTTCTGAAATATTTTACTGAAGGTATATAAAATAATCCATGTAAAACATCACAGGAAGAGACAATATAATATGGACACGATTGCATAATAATTGAAGTATACTTCACTTGTAATGTAAACTGATAACATAAAGGCAAATTGACGATGTATACACGTAAATCTAGCATGAGACCCTCAGTTGGGTTCGCTCCACGGCCGACATCCCGGACAACGACACTGCCTTCTACACTTGATGGGAGACGTCCTGCAACCGCTCACCCTCCTCGGCTCGCACGAGCATGGCCTCCTTGATTATCCTTACCGCGTGGTGGATCTGAAAACACCGGAACGCTTGCATATTTGATGGCGAGCAGCCATCCACCTCCCGGCTCTCCGACATTATCAGAGATGAGGCGCGCATGTGGGCCAAGGCTGGCGCCCTCGGACTGCACAACATCATCCCCGAGAGATAGCATTGTAGGCTAGTGGGGTTGAGCACCCCCAAGTCTGTTCTGCTCCTAGTTCACTTCCATGCCCTCGTGCGTACATGGCTTAGTGAACTTTTGTAATCCCATGCTGTAAAACTTTTCTTCTATCAATGCAAAGATACACATCCTCTGTGTATTCGCGAAAAAAACACGTAAGTCGATGATCCAACTAAAATACATTACAAATTATTAAATTCTACTTGATGCGCTTAAGAAATTCTCGCACAATACCAAGAAAGTTTTTTTCTTCATTCGCACGATGTTGGAGCAAGTATAATAAAAACTACTTTCTCAACTCATACTCATCATGCAAAAACAATACTAGAACGCACGTGCGTTGCTACGGACTGCTACGAGCAACAATGCATATAAATGAATCAGAGAAACAATTAAATTCGTATTCAACGTCTAAGTTTTTTTTCTCATACGTCCGAATGTGTTCGGACATCAAACGGGCTACTACAACTGTCTTGATAGTCCCGGTGCCCCAAATCCGGCCCATATGTGAGAAAGAAATGTTGCTATCCAAACTATTCGTGATGTTATCTCCAACATGTGGAACCAACGCAAAACCCCACCACCACGACACACCCTCTCCTTTTCTCGTCCGACCCTCCCCTTCCCCCTCTATTTCCCGCCGTAGTGGGTGACGTCCGCCTCACTTTCACCATGACACCCTCTCTCCTTCACACGATACTTCCTCATAGACCGTTAAGGAGGAGTCCCCCATAATGCCCGCCCCACCCTCCGCCATGATCCCCTCCCCCGTGTTGTGTGTTTTCACCACTGCCATCAAGAGGGAGGAGGTATTGCGCTACCTGTGGCACCCCCAAAGCCAAGAATGCAAATTTGTAAGTAAACATACCAAACCCAACCTCCGTCCCGCTCACTCTATCACAAAATCCATCAACTTGTATTTTAAGTGAGTCGGTGATCAACATCGCTATGGCCGGCAGCAGCAAGGGATAAGGGCTCACTCTTATCACAAAATCCATCAACTTGTATTTTAAGTGAGCCGATGATCAACATCGCCGTGGCCGACCAACAGCAAGGGATAAGGGAGGCAACCACCTTCCCATCTTAGTGCTAGTACCTCCTGGTTCTATACTGGACCCACTCTTCATCCCGGGCTCTACAACGACAGCTCCACGCTCATGTGTTCTCATGGAAAAAGAAAGATATGCATAAAAATGTTCGTCCAGAGCATGAAAAATCTCAATGGTTCTCTCCTCTTCCCTCCTTGCATGCACATGCCTAATTCAATCAGATATTAGTGAATAAATCAAATATATAATTAAACGACATGTCTGAAGCACACACACACACACACAACACACAACACAACACACACAACACACACACACACACACACACAATATGGTAATACTACTCATAACCCAGGGTGGAGTATAAGTTATTCTTCACCCGAGGTAATATTACAATCGGTTCATAAATAAATTTCATTTTGTTTACAAAGGAAGCACATTAGTAGTCTTTTTAGGGATACATGAGTATTTATTCCTAGTAATAGCAATTGGCAATTTAGCATAGTACAACCATAATCTTGGAGCCGTCTATCATTTCGATAATAGTTAGTTGCTATAGATGCAATTATGATGATTGTGTTAAGAATTTGCACAGAGCAACCCTTTTACAAACTGAACAAAATAACAAGTCAATCCCGTCCACACTGCAATTGATTCATGCATTAAGGAACGTCACACAAATTAAATAGGAATCCAAACTAAAAACAAGGGACGACAACATGGATACTATGTTATTCGTTTCCACGTGGATAGCAACCATACTCACCGGGATGCATGAAACATTCCTATTCTTTACAACTTTATAAAAAGCTAAATTTAATCCAAAAATAATTATGAAGAGAGGCTAGTAAGTAAAACTAAGTCGTGACTAAACTATTGAAGGGATAAAATGATTGTTTTTTTTCAAAGATGAATAACCCAGTATAATAAGTGGTGGCATTGTGCAAGCATCGACAACAATACAAATAGCAGTAGCCTCTCAATCATTTGCTATCTCTCTAAAGCTCTCTACTACTCTCTTTTATTCCTCTCCCAAGACCACACACGGCAGCAACAACACACTCAATATCTCTTCTTCCACCCAAAATCAGCAGCCAATCTCTCTTCTTCCTCTCAAATCGAACATCAATAGCCCAGGCACCGCCGACCACCACACCTATCACCTTCCGCAACCGCCTGGTCGTATCTGCTGCTGCTAGCGGGCGTGTGTAGGAGGAAATTAGGCTGCCCCAGCTATAAGTTGAAGTGC
Organism: Triticum aestivum; assembly: GCF_018294505.1. Taxonomy (NCBI): domain Eukaryota; kingdom Viridiplantae; phylum Streptophyta; class Magnoliopsida; order Poales; family Poaceae; genus Triticum; species Triticum aestivum. The sequence goes on from NC_057804.1 coordinate 39,425,275, forward strand.
CCGTTTATTACTGAACCAGAAAATTACATATTTTCTATTTGATCAACAACCTGCTTGGATCATCAAGAAAATTGCTTAGCTTGCCCAGAAGACATGTAAATTGCTAGACGTTTTCAAACTATTATCTACATGAATCTAGACGTGTTGTTGAGGAATATATGAAAATGATACATAGTAAAAGTCATAATTCTGTCCCAATTATCAACTTTTTGTACTTCAGATATGTGCCAAAAACCTTAGAATACATTCATATAATTTTTAAACGTGCTTCCGGCTTGAGTGATAATTTGTATGCATGCTTCCCGGTTGACTGATAAATCTAAAGAAAATTAAAACAAATTAGGGGACAACCCTAAACAAAAGCGGCATAGCACATTTATACTACTAACAGCCGATTCAGGAAGCTATTTTTGAACACATGCACTTATAAGAGTATCTAGAACTATATATCCTGAGCCCAAACGATAGAATTTACGACATGTATCCATTAAGAACTGAACTACTATAAATAAATCTAGTTCAGAGATTTGAGAAAAAGAATTACACTGATAGTAGTAGCAATCAATTAAAACCTAGTTTTTTTATATCGCAACATGGTACCTAGATTCAAATACAAGAAAAGAAGTCAATTCTAACCACGAAGTAGAAAACTGGCTTCTACATGTGGCCTTGACAATTAAGAGAGTTATAGGTTTTTCCGCGAGATAAGTAAACACAATTTTACAGAAACTGCTATAAATATCTGGTTATGGATAAAATGAGGCAATTAAGAAACAAGATATTAGATATAAGTAAACATAATTTTACAAAGACTTTGCTGCAAATATCTGGTACCACATAGAAGAAGACAATTAAGAAAGAACAACAAATCAGAAGAGAGATAATCAATAAATACTCATGGAGTTGTAGACTTGTAATGGAACTCTAGAAGCTAACGCAAGTCTGTCGACTGGCCTATTGCACTCTCTACTAAAAAAAGCAAAGTGAGTCATCATTTAAATCGAGTACTTGCATCTTTGTTCTATTACAACATTCTTTTGTAACCTTCAACATATTCCAATCATGCTTTATACTACCAAGATATTAGCTTCTGTATTTCTCACATCTCATATATATCTGCTAATGACATGTACAATAAGCAAAAGTTTGTTTTTCTGCATCAGAATTGGCATTGTAGTACCAAACTACAAGTAGAGGTTCAAACTCGTTGCATCTGTTATCTTATTAAGAAGGGCGTACAAAATAGCACACAATCAGCATAACCTGAAGTTTTACACTGCAATCATGCATATGCAGAAAGCCAGAAACCAATGCCTCTGCTCCAATCCTCGGGTAGTCCCTGCATTAGTTCCCATGAAATTGATCAAGTTTTCCTTCAATCGACAAATTTCAAGAAAAATTGAGAAGTCATCACATACAAATTTAATTGATAAGAAATAAACCAATCAAGGCAGCCAATTTTTTTTACCGAAAAGTCTGTCAGTTAATGTTCTCTTCATCGACCATGACCTACTATGTTTTCCTGCAAAATCCACAACAACAAAACTAATCTTTGTTTCTATGATGCATGCCATCGAATAGATAGCACAAATGGTCATATTAGTCAACCGAATAGTCATCTCATGATCCAAGTGGCCAAGCCCTTCTTCCCTCTCCTCCCGCCCGGTTAATCACATGCAAGATCTTTATATATAGTTAGAAGCAAATGCATTCCTAGAACTCCTTAATCAATATAACGTTACTATGTATTTCTTTTCTCTTTATCCCTTCTTCCCTCTCCTCCCGTCCGGTTAATCTTCTCTAATTATTTGTTTTTAGTTTTCTTGTCAAGCTTCTAGAAAAAAATCAAAATGCTCACATGAAAGAGAAAACCGATTATTTTAGAGTGGCAAAGAAAATTGAGAGATGAGATGATACCTTGATAATAATATGTGCAGATCCACTTGTGCGACTGCTTGGGTCATTGTTCAAATACATTCCCCAAATGGGCTTGCTGTTCATGAATCACAATTCAACACTTGCATTACACTTGAAATGGATATAATCAGTCAAGAATTGTTTAATCACAAAGGATGGCCGACAGTTCGAGTAGTCTAAGGTGATGACATACGAAATTATGAATAATATAGAGCAATTATAATGCCTTGGGTATAACATCCAAACTATCCCCAAAACTTTAAGTCTGAAAGCATAAAATGAAGTTGTGGAAGAATACGTAAACTGCCTTAAGTAGACAAATTACCATCAGACTACACCGTGAATAATCCAAACATGAGACATGAACTTCAGTTTTGCAGGGAAAACCCGAGACTAAAATCATTCGTTAGTACACATGCCATTGCAAACCTAGCCAGATCCCTTCTCTGTAGTTAATGCCATCTAGACTCAAAGTAGCATTAATATAGGAGAGCTCTAAATAGCAGCAATCCACTAAGTGGTGGTTCATATTTATATTTTATTGGATATCCACAAGGACTTCTGCAACCATAATACTATGCAGGCAAATAATTTTTTGTTGGTATCTGAAATCACCAGGTTATCAATATAACTACAATAGCAGCAAGTTACCAAATATCATGCCAAAGGGAAACCTACTTTGCAGAAAAATCTTCAGATTCCAAGCTCTCCTTATGAGGAGTATAGGGGTTAAGATTCTTGCTTACGTTGTATCAAAAAAGCATTAGCGACTAACCAAGTACAACAAAAGTAAAAATATATTACAAAGGATAAACACAAACCTTCTTTTAGCACCAGCTTGATATACTTCACTATCATCGTGAGTAGATGTGTCAGGCGAACTGCAAATACAGAAACCATGGATCAGATCATGAAATGATGAACAGATGGACACAACAGGATATCAGACATGTATATGGATCTAGTGATCAACTTACAATCTTTTAGGACTGATTTTATTTTTTGGTCCCTTGAAGGTAGACTTTCCATCGTCACAAGAGCTTTTAGATGCACTATAATACGAGGGTACGAATGAGAGAAATGCAAAAAAAAGAATACATTGGAAATCAGAAGCACACGGTTAGTAAACTTACAACAGTTCAAGGCAGACATCAATGTCAGTGTAGTTCGCCTCGACCATGGAGGCCTGGCCAGGGACGACCTTGGACTCGACAACCGTGGACTTGGCACAGATGCCCTGCGGCTTCAGCAGGGTGGGATGGTCATCCACTCCCTACACCGGCCTCGCGGTGGGGTTTCCTGTGACGCCAGAGACGCCCTGCGCCAGCCCCAAGGTAGGGTTTCCTACGACGCCAGAGACGCCTTGCGCGACGCCTGCGAACAGCTTCAGTTCATCATGTTGCCACGGGCTCTTGCATTGTGGAACTGGCAGCATCAGCACCTCCACCAGGAGACCCGACCGTGGGGGAAAACAAGGAGAAGGCCGGGGTGAGCTCCTCCATGGAACCGACAACGTCGGTTGTGGCAACGGCCAGATCCTTGGAGAATGGTGATGGGAGGTCAGGGAGAAAGAAGAACGGCGAAATCGGGGGTCTCCCTTTGTCGATCTAGTGACGTGGACGGATCCATCCGGGAGGAGATCGATGTAGGTTGAGATATAGTGATGTGGAGGTGATGGTTGGCGGCGGTGATGGAGAGGAGGGCGTCGGTGGTGGCCATGGCCGAATCACGGAGGAGGAGGCGATGGTGACGTCTTGAGGAGGAGGACGGCGAGGGCATGAGGACGTCTCCCTTTGTCAGGACCGATCTATGCCTATGCGGATTAAGCGAGGAGAATCACGAGAAATTGTATGGCAATAAAGCCTCAGATCTGAGAGAATTGCATTGCTTTAAGGTTTGAGTATATCGCAAGCCATCTAGGCGAGTCTGGAAGAATGGAAAAAGATGATCTGCCAGCCACAACCCGGCTGGCTATATAGGCAACTAGTTACCGACAAGTGAAAAGTAATAGTAACTAATGTATAACGGTACAGTTAAATGAATCGATGGCTCTCGATGAAGCGGTATCGCGAGGAGGACTCTGACCGTTGGATAACTGAATCTTAACGACACCTGCAAGTTCAGTCCCGACATTGCCCCCTTCTAAGAAACGACATATCCTCAGGGCGTTTGATTTGCGTCTCGCCAAGCTTGGGTTGTTGCCTTGAAGAACTCCGGAAATGTATACTTGATAAAATCAGCATCTTCCCAAGTTGCTTCCGCTGGAGAGAGATTTTCCCACTGTATGTACCACTGCACAACTGGGAGATTGTTGCGAGGAACTTGCCGGACTTGTAACACTGCCACTGGTCCCGTTTTGACAGTACCATCCTCGTTCACCATAGGCAGATTGGGGCTAGGAATTGCTTTGCTTCCAATGTGCTTCTTTAGTTGGCTGACATGAAAAACTGGATGAATTTTCATATGTGGTGGAAATTGTAGTTTGTATGCTGCATTGCCCACTTTTTGGGTTACCAGAAAAGGCCCATAGTACTTGTTGTGTAATTTGATTGCTCCTCTGAACCCAAATGCTGCTAATCTGTAGGGTGCCATTTTGAGATATACTAAATCCCCAATTTCAAAGCTTCTTTCCACTCTTTTCATGTCAGCAAATCTTTTCATTCTGCTCTGAGCTTGTGACAGATTTGTCTTGAGCTGGTCCAACATGCTTTGTTTTGCAGTTAAGAAATCCCGAGCTTCTGCATCCTCTGGACCTGGTATTGTTAACTCAGCAATCAAGGGGGGAGGGGACCCATACAATGCCTGAAAGGGTGACATTTTTATAGCTGTGTGGTAAGTGGAGTTGTACCAAAATTCAGCTAAGGGCAGCCAAGCACTCCATTTCTTTGGTTCCTGAGTTGTCATGCACCTGAGATAAGTTTCCAGACATTGATTAACCCTCTCAGTCTGTCCATCAGTTTGGGGATGGTAAGCTGAACTGTATCTTAACTCCACTTTCAAAGCTGCAAAGATGTCCTTCCAAAGCTTGCTAGTGAAGATCCTATCTCTGTCAGAGATTATCAGTTTTGGTGTGCCATGAAGTTTGATTATGTTGTCCACCACTGCTTGAGCTACTGTTAGCACTGAGTAAGGATGTGATAATGGAATAAAATGTGCATATTTGGTAAATCTATCCACCACAACCATTATCACTTCCTTGCCTCCAGAATTTGGTAAGCCTTCTATAGAATCCATAGAAATGTGCTCCCATGCCATATCAGCAACTGGTAATGGTTCCAACAATCCTAGTTGCAAACAGTGTTCACTTTTAGCTCTTTGATAAGTAGGGCAGGCAGCAATGAAATTTTCTACATCAGTTTTTAACCCAGGCTAGTAGAAAATCCCTTTAACTCTCTGGTAAGTTGCTCTAACACCAGAATGCCCCCAACAGGAGAGCTATGAAGAGCTGCAAGCAATTTGTTTCTCAACTCAGTGACCTTTCCCACTAAAATCTTTCCTTTGAACCTGATAATACCAGAGTGCATGGTATAATCCTCTATAGTATGATCTTTTTGCAATAACAACTTCTCTTGCAGTGTTCTGCTTGCAGGGTCTTTCAAATAACTATCCACTAGTTCTTCAGTCCAAGCTAGTATAGGAGAAGATATGGCCATGCACTTAGGTAATAACCTAGATAGTGCATCTGCAACTCTGTTTTCAGCTCCCTTCTTATACTGGATTGTGAAGTTAAATTCCAGGAGTTTCATCATCAACTTGTGCTGAACTCCTTCAGTCAGTTTCTGATCTGTTATGAATTTCAAAGATTATTGGTCTGTTTTCATTATAACCTCATTTCCCAAAAGATAATGCCTCCATTTCTTTAATGCTTCCAGTATGGCCAGGGCTTCCTTCTCATAAGTGGACATAGTAGCATTTCTAGGGCATAGAGCTGAGTTGTAGTAAGCCAGTGGTCTTCCTTGTTGCATAAGTGCAGCTCCAATTCCCTTTCCTGATGCATCAGTCTCTAGCACAAATGGCTGAGAGAAATTTGGCAAGGCCAGAACTGGAGCTGATATAAGTGCTTGTTTGAGTTGAGAGAATGCTGTAGTGTGAGTTGGTTCCCATGAGAACTTTCCCTATTTTAAGAGGTCATGCAGTGGCCTACAAATCAATCCATAATTCTTAATAAATCTCCTGTAATAACCTGCTAATCCCAAGAAACTTCTGAGTTTAGTGACATTATCAGGTTCAGGCCAGTCTACAATTGTAGAGATTTTCTTGGGATCTGTAGCCACTCCCTCAGCAGGAATAATGTGCCCTGGATATTCCACTTGTTTCTCAGCAAATACACATTTAGAGAGTTTTGCAAACAACTGATTTTCTTTGAGCACTTGCAACACAATCCTGATATGTTCTTCATGCTCTTTCAATGTTTTACTATATATCAAGATGTCATCAAAGAACACTAGGACAAACACCCTCAGATATGGACTGAATATTTGGTTCATCAGTGCTTGAAAGGTGCCTAGTGCATTAGACAACCCAAATGGCATTACCAAGTACTCAAAATGTCCAAGGAATGTTCTGAAAGTAGTTTTATGGATATCCTCTGGTTTCATTCTGATTTGGTGATAACCAGATCTCAGGTCAATTTTGGAGAAGAACTTTGCACCATGTAACTCTTCCAACAAGTCTTCAATTACAGGTATAGGGAATTTATTCTTGATTGTGAGAGAATTCAATTTTCTGAAATCAGTGCATAACCTCATAGAAGAATCCTTCTTCTTCACCAAAATAACAGGTGCTGCATAAGGGCTCTGGCTATGTCTGATTAAATGAGCAGCTAATAATTTCTTTATTTGTTCCTCCATTTCTCTCTTTTGATGTTGTGGCACCCTGTAAGGCCTGAGTTGAGGAGGAGCTGCTCCTGGAATTAGTGGAATGGTGTGGTCCAACTCTCTATGAGGAGGAAGAGAAGTTGGTTCCTCAAATAGGTCAGCATATTTCAACAACAGCTTTTGAATTTGAGGAGGAGTTGGAACTTGCTCAGGCACTTCTTTGAGTATAGTTTCCACTTGCAATAGGAATCCTTCCACACCTTTATCTAGAAGCTTATGCATTTTCTCAGTTGGAATTTCCTTAATATTTGCTACATCATTGTATATAGCTGCTGTGACTGTTTGCTTGTCCCCTTGTGTGAAACTGAAAGTATTTCTTGGTATGTCAAAGGCAATAGGGCTCATTGTAGTAAACCAATCATACCCCAAAATCACATCATGGCTGGGCAGGGTTAGTGTTCTGAAGTTGTGCTTGAGTTTGCTTTTGGCCAGTTGGAATTCACAATCTGGTACTACTGCTGTAGACCACAATTTACTTCCCCCTGCTACTGCAATAGCTCTTGGTTTCACTGGTAGGAGTTGGCAATTGGCTTTAACTGCAAACTCTTGATTTATGAAAGAACAAGAACTGCCAGAATCTAACAGTGCTACTGCCCTCTTACCATTGATGTGAATGAGGACAGTTGGAGTTTTAACTGCTATCTGCTGTCCCACTGCATAAGGGGATATGAACATTACTTGTTCCTCTTCTTCAGTAGCTTCTTCTTGTGTTATGTTGTCCTCAGCATTTAACTGCATTTCTTCTGGTGTATCTTGTTGTAAAAGATGGACATTAGGTATAAGTTTGCATTTGTGGCCATGGACCCACTTATCTCCACATCTCCAACATTCACCTACTTTTCTTCGTTTTTGAACATTACTTGTAATGTTTTCATTGTTTTGCTGGACTGTCATTTGCTGTGCAGGAGCAGTAGTAGTATTTGCTTTGCTGGTACTTCCCCCACTATTCTTCTGATAATAGTTGTTATAGGTAAATCCCTTTTTCTTCACTGTTGCAGGTATAAGAGGAGGATGAGGTTCAATCTCCTTTCCTAAACAGTAAGCATCTGTGAGTGATTGTGGTCTAAGTGGCCTAATTTGAAACTTAATTCCTTCTCTTAATCCATTCACATAACATTTAACAAACCACATCTCTCCTAACTCAGGATTTTCCTCTTGTACTTCAGCCATTAAATCCTCAAATTCCTTAGTATACACTGAGACTGTATTGTTGCCCTGTTTCAGACTTGTAAATTCTTCTGTGAGGTCATATGTACCCTGTTCAGAAAATCTTTTCACTACTTCAGCTCCAAACTGCTTCCAATTCAACTGTTTCTTCAAGAGCCCAGATCTTCTCAGCCAAGTATCTGCTTCATCTACAATGTACATCTGAGCTAAAGATACTTTATACTCCTCAAGTGCTCCTGACATTTGAAAATACTTATTGCATTGCCTGCTCCATCCTACAGGATCTATGCCAGAGAATCGAGGGAAATCTAGCTTAGGCCCTCTAGTGATGGATTTCATAAACTGGGCTTGCATGTCCTGTTCATATGTTTTATAGTACCCCTGCCATAGCTGCCTATCCCTGTTCTGCTGATAGATTTGATTGAAAGTAGGAGTGTATTCTCTGTTTCTGCCAGTTACTGGAGTGCCTATCTGACTAGCTGCATCTTGCCTGCCCTGGTTCTGGAACCCAGGAGGAACTGATGGTCGATTAGTCCTGATAGGAGGTAAATTGTTGAGCTGCATATCTTCCAATTGTTTTGATTTTTGCTTTTCCTGTTCTAGCTATTTCCTCAATTGCTCCATTCTCACTTCATGGTCTAGATTCTGTTCCTGATGAAGTGTAGGAGATTTCACTACCTCATTTGAACTGGATGGTCGATCAACATTCTGTGCTGTTTGGTTTGCTTTTACCAGAGATGTTAGCACGTTACTGATTGCAGATAACTATTTACCTAGATCCACGACCACTTGCTCTACTGAGCCCATGGACTTTGCAATTTCACTCTGCTTGTAACCAATAGACTGAACGTCCACCTGCAATTTGGATACCTGCACTTGCATCCCCGACCTGTCCTTCTGTAGCACTGCAAATTCATCTCGAATTGCTAGCACCTCTTGCAGATCAGTCTCATCAATTGCCTTCGTTCTCCCCATCTCCTTGATTCGGGGTGTGGGTATGGAATTTTACCTTTGGATCACCAGGAACCCTTCCCAAACCACAAATCCTGCCACCACCGCGATCCACGCCTCCTTGGCACACGGATCAGCGCTAGAACATGGAATTTTACCTCTCAAGCAGTGTGCTCGAGCAACCGTCTCGGCTCGACTGATTTGTGCCCGAATTTGCACCGCCGCCCGCGCCTACCAACCAATCTCCGCCACCAACGCCCCCAAAAAAACAGTCGCCGTTGCTGCTCGCAAAGAAGGGTGAGAATCAAGGGTGGGAATCACCGATCTGGAATTTTTTTCCCCATCGGAGCCTGTTTATGCCGAAGAACAATGGCTCATGATACCATTTGTCAGGACCGATCTATGCCTATGCGTATTAAGCAAGGAGAATCACGAGAAATTGTATGGCAATAAAGCCTCAGATCTGAGAGAATTGCTATTGCTTTAAGGTTTGAGTATATCGCAAGCCATCTAGGCGAGTCTGGAAGAATGGAAAAAGATGATCTGCCAGCCACAACCCGGCTGGCTATATAGGAAACTAGTTACCGACAAGTGAAAAGTAACAGTAACTAATGTATAACGGTACACTTAAATGAATCGACGACTCTCGACAAAGCGGTATCGCAAGGAGGACTCCAGACTGTTGGATAACTGAATCTTAACAACACCTGCAAGTTCAGTCCTGATACCGGGGTGAGCCCCTCCATGGAACCGACAGCGTCGGTTGTGGCAACGGCCAGATCCTTGGAGAATGGTGACGGGAGGTCAGGGAGAAAGAAGAACGGCGAAATCGGGGGTCTCCCTTTGTCGATCTAGTGACGTGGACGGATCCATCCGGGAGGAGATCGATGTAGGTTGAGATATAGTGATGTGGAGGTGATGGTTGGCGGCGGTGATGGAGAGGAGGGCGTTGGTGGTGGCCATGGCCGAATCACGGAGGAGAGGAGGCGATGGTGACGTCTTGAGGAGGAGGACGGCGAGGGCATGAGGACGGGGGTCATCGCCGGGAGAACCGCGTCTTCATGAGGTGGAGAGCCAGATCGGGGGTTGGGGTGGGGTGGCGGGTGCGGCTGTAGGCGGGGAGACAAGGGGTAGCTAGGGTTTGATGGAGGGAGGGAGCCTCGTTTGTCTAATTTTTCACGATACGCGAGGGGGCCTCGTCCTTGGTTAAATATCATAGGTTTTTTTTCGTAGATTTTTTCCCTCCGACTTTCTCTGGATGGACCGGAGGTTTGGCACCTTGACTTCGTGGGGGCATCGCTAACCCATATTTCCTTTTTTCAACGACCTTGGGGGTTTGCTGGGAGGTGGGAGGTGGGAGGCGGGAGGGAGGACGAAAAAAACCAGTGGAGGTGGGACGAAAATTAACCGTGGAACGGAGACTACCAACTGAGACATTAGGAGTAGAGATTTCTTTTTTTTGTTTGACAACCCTGGGGATTCGCTGGGAGGTGGGAGGGAGGACTAAAAAAACCCAGTGGAGGTGGGATGAAAATTAACCGAGGAACGAAGACTACCAACTGAGACATTAGGAGTAGAGATACTATCCAACCCACATCCCTTTCGTATTCCTTTTATAACGCGTGACGTTGTGGCCCAACTGCACCCCAACCACTTCGCACCCACGCCACCCTCTGTTGGGGAACGTAGCAGAAATTCAAAATTTTCCTACGAGTCACCAAGATCTATCTATGGAGAGACTAGCAACTAGGGGAAGGAGAGTGCATCTACATACCCTTGTAGATCGCTAAGCGGAAGCGTTCAAGAGAACGGGGTTGAAGGAGTCGTACTCATCTTGATCCAAATCACCGGAGATCCTAGTGCCGAACGGACGGCACCTCCGCGTTCAACACACATACAGCCCGGTGACATCTCCCATGCCTTGATCCATCAAGGAGAGAGGGAGAGGTTGAGGAAGAATCCATCCAGCAGCAGCACGACAGCGTGGTGGTGGTGGAGGAGCGTGGCAATCCTGCAGGGCTTCGCCAAGCACCGCGGGAGAGGAGGAGGACTTGGGAGAGGGGGAGGGCTGCGCCAGAACTTCGTGTGAAGCTCCCATGCGCCTCCCCACTATATATAGGGGTGGAGGGGCTGGTTTCTTGCCCTCCAAGTCCATTGGGGCGTTGGTAAAGGTGAGAGGAAAGAAATCCCATCATTTCCTTCCCCACCGATTGTTATCCCCCCTTTTTAGGGATCTTGATCTTATCCCTTCGGGATATGATCTTATTCCTTCTAAGGGGGGATCTTGGTGCGCCTTGACCAGGGGTGTGGGGCCTTTCCCCCACTACCCACGTTCATGTGGGTCCCCCATGCAGGTGGGCCCCACTCCGGAACCTTCTAGAACCTTCCCGGTACAATACCAAAAAATCGCGAACATTTTCCGGTGGCCAAAATAGGACTTCCCATATATAAATCTTTACCTCCGGACCATTACGGAACTCCTCGTGACGTCCGGGATCTCATCCGGGACTCCGAACAACATTCGATAACCACATACAAACTTCCTTTATAACCCTAGCGTCATCGAACCTTAAGTGTGTAGACCCTACGGGTTCGGGAGACACGTAGACATGACCGAGACAACTCTCCGGCCAATAACCAACAGCGGGATTTGGATACCCATGTTGGCTCCCACATGTTCCACGATGATCTCATCGAATGAATCACGATGTCGAGGATTCAATCAATCCCGTATTCAATTCCCTTTGTCCAGTGGTATTATACTTGCCCGAGATTCGATCGTCGGTATGCCGATACCTTGTTCAATCTCGTTACCGGCAAGTCTCTTTACTCGTTCCATAACACATCATCCCGTGATCAACCCCTTGGTCACATTGTGCACATTATGATGATGTCCTACCGAGTGGGCCCAGAGATACCTCTCCGTTTACACGGAGTGACAAATCCCAGTCTCGATTCGTGCCAACCCAACAGACACTTTCGGAGATACCTGTAGTGCACCTTTATAGCCACCCAGTTACGTTGTGACGTTTGGTACACCCAAAGCATTCCTATGGTATCCGGGAGTTGCACAATCTCATGGTCTAAGGAAAAGATACTTGACATTAGAAAAGCTTTAGCATACGAACTACACGATCTTTGTGCTAGGCTTAGGATTGGGTCTTGTCCATCACATCATTCTCCAAATGATGTGATCCCGTTATCAACGACATCCAATGTCCATGGTCAGGAAACCGTAACCATCTGTTGATCAACAAGCTAGTCAACTAGAGGCTTACTAGGGACATGGTGTTGTCTATGTATCCAAACATGTATCTGAGTTTCCTATCAATACAATTATAGCATGGATAATAAACGATTATCATGAACAAGGAAATATAATAATAACCAATTTATTATTGCCTCTAGGGCATATTTCCAACACCCTCCTCCGCCTTAATCCCATCGCGCTGCCGTGGCCCAGGCTCGCCACCGGCCGCACCGCCGACAACACCTCCGTCCCACCAGTCACCACCGCAGCCGCCATCATCTTGGGCTCGACCACCTCGACACCTGCCCAACTGAACGACGATGGACCTCCCACATTCAACCGAGGTGATATCTAGCTAACTAGGTTATATATATGGATGCACTACTAGGGAAAAGCGTATACACAGAATCTTAACAATAGCGCCTGTTAAAAGAAAGCGCTACTGCTACTTACCCGTAGCGCGTGCACGTGAACCGCGCTACAGATACGGGTGTAGCAGTAGCTCTTCTCCTCGGGAAAGCACTATTACTAAAATTCCCACTACTAAGCCGGTAGGCTATGAATAGTAGTAGCGATCTTCGGCAAACCGCGCTACCGCTAAGATTATTGTAGCAGTCCGTTTCCTGTAAAACCGCGTTTCCCTATAAAAGCGGTACTGCTAATAAAAATAAAATAAAATAAAAAACAAATAGAAAAGTAAATAAAATGAAAGAAATATAAAAAGGAGAAAGAAAAAATGTAAAGAAAAATAAAAATAAAGGAAAAAGGCATAGCAGTAGTGTCTATTCAGAACATGCGCTATAGATAATATAGCATTGTAAACCACTGCTATAGAAAGGGAAAAGGAAAAAATAAAAAGGAAAATAAATAGCTACATCAGTAGCGCATTGTGCAAAAAGCGCTATAGCTAATAGCGCTTTTTGCCTACCAGCGCTACCTCTACATTTAACTTAACCCCCGCACGGTTTCCCTCCTCCCCGGCCACCACTTCTCCCACAAATCCCTCGCTGCACTTCACCGACGTCTTCCCACTTTGCCGCCGTCTCCTGCCGATGTTGGTGCCCTCGAAGCCACGAGAGCCGCGCGCTGTCGACGCCATGGGAGCCGCGCGGCCTCATCAATGCCACCGGAGCCGCCCTCGCCGCCACCAGAGCCACTCTCGATGCCCCTTCCTCCCTTGCCACCACTGCCTCCCTCGTCATCACCGGAGACGTCCCTGCCTCCCTCGCCACCACTGCCTCCCTCGCTATCACCGGAGCCATCCTCTGTAAGCCCCCATCCCTCCTCTCTCTCTCTCTCTCATGCATAGCACAATCATTGGACAAAGAACTAGATAGCTAGGTTAACTAGTTTAATTAGGTTAATTATCTAGGTTAGTGCAAAAGTTTAGTTAGGGCTTTGACAGAGAACTATCTAGGTTAACTAGTTTAGTTAGGTTAATTATCTAGGTTAGTGCAAAAATTTAGTTAGGGCTTTGACAGAGAACTAGCTAGGTTAACTAGTTTAATTAGGTTAATTATCTAGGTTAGTGCAAAAATTTAGTTAGGGCTTTGACAGAGAACTAGCTAGGTTAACCAGTTTAATTAGGTTAATTATCTAGGTAAACTAGGTTAACTAGCAAAAATTATTTGGACTATGGACCTGAATGTGGTCCAAATTTCATTCAAATGAAATTTGAATTATTTGAACTACGGAAATTTTGGTGAGGTTAGAAGGGTTAGAGATAATGGAGTTCCTTTGCAACTTAATTCGGTTCTGTCCTAGGCAGAGAACGGTTAGAGAAAATAGTGTGTGTGTGTGTGTGTGTGTGTGTGTGTGAGGAATAGCTAGAACAGAATTTGGGTTCTGTCTTAGGTAGAGAAGTGTTTAGTGAGGTCAGTTTGCAAAGGTTTTTGATTTTTGAAAAGACCACTATTTTTCAAGGAAAAGAATTTAGAAATTATTTATTTTAAAGATAATCCCTTCCTAGACTTTAAGCTTTAAACAAAAAACAAAAGCATTTAGCTAAAAATAAAAAATAGTAGCTATGGCATTTAGCTATAAACAAAAAACAGAATTTATGTTATATGATATATGTCATTGATGTTCATTTGCATATTCCATTATTGTTGATTATATGTTTTCATTGAAGTGGTCATGTTATATCTTTTCATTGAAGTGGTTCCATTGTGCCCAAGTGGCCTTTTGTCATTTGCAGGGAATGATTCCGAGTGGCCTATGTTTTGCCGGAATGTTGATTCATTTCCGTTCCAGCAAATTTCAGGCGCTCTATTTGTCCAGTTTGTAGCAAAGGTCATGCCGAAATTTTCCATGAATTTCGGCATGAATTGTGCTACAAACTAGGGCATATTGAGTGCCCGGGATTTGCCGCAATGGGAATGAATCAACATTCCTGCAAAACATTGGCCTTTTTTATGTCATTATTCATTTTATTAGGTCTAGAATTAATTGACTAGATTTAATCGTAGGAAACATGGCTAGCAACGATGAAGGACAGTGTTCTGGTGATTGCAATGTCTACGCGGGGGCATACGCCTATTTGAACCTTTTTTATGAGCAACGGTTGTTGCAGGGCCCACCTATCACATCCGAGGCTCAGACCGACATCGAGACCGGCGCTGAGACTGACACCAGTGCTGGGACTGACACCGACGTCGAGACCGGCACCGAGACTGGTGAAGCCGGTATAGAACCGAAACCAGGGAGGCAACGGCGCCCAAACCAGCTCATCACTACTAGAATGGTGGTCATGGAGGTGGACGACGGAAATTTTGAGCCAAAAGAGCCTGCGGAAGCGTGCGCGTGCTACGACAATCAAATAGGCTGCATCCTATGGGCAACCGCCACCATCAAAGATGAGAAACTAACAAAGATACCAGATATGAAGGAGTCCCTCCTAACTAAACTGTGTTCCTTGGCCGGGCCATGGGAAAGTTTAGCGACGCGTTGTCCTCCTGGAAAGTAAGGGTGAAAGCAAGGATCATCAACAAGAAGGAACCCTACTCCAAGATTTTAAAGGATAATCCGACAATTATGGAAGAGCAGTTTGAAATATTCAAGGCGACTTGCGTTGCCGAAGCTGCCAAAGAAAAGTTGGAGTACATGAAGGGGCTTCAAGAGAGGGACATGGGGTGCCACCACCTCAGAAGCCGTGGTTACACGGGGAAGAGGTCCATATGGGCCAAGGAGGATGCGGAACGCGAAAGTCTGGGCATCCCAGACCCCTTGGCGGAGTTCACCGTCCTGCATGAGCGTGACGTCATCAGGGAACGGTACCATTGGGACCCAGTTAAGAAGGTTTTCGAGACGGACACGATCACGAGGAGTTCATGAGACTACTGGTAATTTTAGATTCTGATCAATTCAACTGCACGTTCAGTCATATTTGTAAACGATCATTTTTCCTTTTGCAGAGATAGCATCATAGGATTGCGGTCGAAAGCGACTCGCTGTTTGAGGCATTAGCGAGGCCCAAGTGGGACACCCCATTCAACTGGGTCTTGAACATAGTGAAAGGACTTCCGGTGGACACTCGGCCGTCGTATAGACGCGTGCACGGCGTCGGAGACGGCGCCACGTGGAAGAAGTACTACCGTGAGACCACGGAGGAGAGAAAGGAAAGACGGAGGTTAAATGAAGAAAATATTGACAAGAAGGTTGAGATTGCGGTTGAGAAGAAATCAGCACAGACAGTCAAAGCAGCGGTAGCTGCCGCAAAACAGGAGATGGCAGCTTCGTATAATGTCTTGGTTCCGGCGATCATCAGTTGGACCAAGTAAAATCCAAATAAGGATGTAGTGGACTTTCCCCTTTCTGACTTCTTGGGATGGCTCCTGCACCGGCTCTCGCACCT
Organism: Triticum aestivum; assembly: GCF_018294505.1. NCBI lineage: Eukaryota > Viridiplantae > Streptophyta > Magnoliopsida > Poales > Poaceae > Triticum > Triticum aestivum. The sequence goes on from NC_057804.1 coordinate 39,441,290, forward strand.
GCTCCTGCACCAGTTCCGGCAGTTGCTCATAACAACCCGTTCTCCGTCTCGGACGTGCTCGACTGTCTTCGTCTTTGGGTGAGCTCGACGCCCTCACGGTACCAATCCCCGGTGCGGCAAAATGTCATATCACCGGTGATCCGATCCTATCTATGGCAGCGGTAGAGGCCATGTTCGGCAATCTAAGAAGACTTCATGATGATATGCTGCAGAGAGAGAAAAGCCGGATCATCTCAGAAGTTCCAGGATACCCGCTATACGTGGTTAACGTGCCGCAACAAAGGTCGTACGTCGACACATTCCCCGCGGGAAATTTCTTCCTTCGATTCGATTACATCTTCGACATGTTTCACTTGAAAAAGCTGGGTTTTACGTTTGTCCTCCTTTTTTCCTTGTACATGAACCACATCATCAGGATTGAGCAGATACCTTATATCTATGCCGCTGACCCGTAATTCATGCACACGGGCTTCTTGCCAGTCTGCGCACAGCATCGTGAATACATGAGGGACTACATCGCCAATTTCATGGTCGCCAATAAGGAGAAGGAGACGATTCTTGTGCCTTATCATCCCATGTAAGTCATCCATAGATATCTTTCTTTCAATTTGAATCATTCATTTGCATGCGTGGAGGCTAATTTGAGGTGTAATTATTTTGCGTAGCGGGGGGCGCCGTCCTCATAATCCTTTACCCCCGATTCTCCCACACTCTTTACTTGGACTAGTCGAAGAACCTGAAGAAAAAGGATTACACCCACATCATATCTGTTCTTGATAGTGCTATCTTGAAGTACGGGGTACGGGGTGGAGAGATCAAGGCCAAGAGGACAAGGAACCGCGCGTCCACCTTCGGCAATAAGATCGACTTATGTTGTATCTAACAACCTAGTGATACTCTTAGTGATGGATTCTATGTCCTCCACCACATGCTGGAGTATAGACGGGATCAACAGAACCTTCGCATGTCACCAAAATCCAGCAATGCCCATATTCTGCAATGGGCAAAGAATGTAGGAGATATCCCGGATCATCGACTTTGAGCTGAGTTCTATCACATCTAGCATGAACCTGCCCAAATCATCATGAAGGAGGTCGTTGAAAAAACAGGGATGTTCTACAAAGAAGGGCAAATGTCGTGGGAAGACGTCCGAGCACGCGTATCGGCTCATCGTCTCGACCTGAAGCCTTTCACTTCTCTTAGGGACTATCTCCCTAACTTGGATGGATGGCATGGCATGTTGAAGTGATTGACGATATATGACAAAGTGTCTGTTTAGTCTATACTTTCTCTATGACAAAACTTTGATATGCACGACGAAACTTTATTTGTGATGTAATTAAACCGTCCTCTTTAGCTAGCAAAGATCACTCTAGTTAGGGCATTTTGGGTACGATGAACTTTTTTATTTATGCTTATGATATGTTGCTTCTATTTTTGCCAAGTCTGTCTCTTTCTGTTGCTCAACTATATATGTTGCATATCATCCACGCATGTGACGATGTAGGTGCATAGATCATCGATGGCGAAGAAGTGCTACGCCAAGAGTGAACGACGAGTCGCCGGAGTGTCAGTCCCAGGTGTACCAGTTTCCAAGCGACAACCAGTAGTAAGTTTAGGTTCACACTAGTGTGAGAGGGATACGAACTGACGCCTCAAGAAGTACTACATTATGTATGATGAGACATGTCATGTAACTTGTATAGCTGTATCATGATTATGATGTAACGACATGATTTGTGTTGGATGATATGATGAGACTATTATGTGTATGATATTATTAACATATTGCATGTTTATGATATGATTAGAATATTGTTTAAAACTTGTACAAAAATATCACAAATACGCAACAAAAAAGGATATGAGAAAATATAGTAGTAGCGCTCTTTAGCGCTAGATAGGAAAAGCTTCTGCTAAAGCACTTAGCAGTAGCGCTGGTAAGGGAAGCACTACTGTTAAGTAGGTATAGCAGTAGCGTGTCAAGCCGCGCTACTGCTAAACAATAGCTGTAGCGCCGTATCGGTAGCATTGTTTCCCACGCTACCGATGGGCATTAGACCCGCGCTGCTGCTAGGCTTTTTTCTAGTAGTGATGGTATGGATCTAGCTAGATAGGTTTAAGTTTAGGGTTTGGTTCGATGATATATATAGATTACGCCAATATTTATATGTGGATATGATATATGCATGGATGCAATCTGATTGATGTTGATATAATATAGATGGAAGTTTGATAGGGATATATGATGGATTATGTATAATATGGATGTGTGAGTTTAGCAATATTGATAAAAAATCACTTCCTCCGTTCCTACATATAAGTATTTTTTAGAGATTTCAATATAAACTACATACAAATGCATCTTATAATTTGTATAGATATTACATTAATTGATGTGGGTAGTAGAGTTTAGGAATAAGGAAAAGAGCCCATGCATTCCAAGGGGAGAAAAACTACCACACGCTCTTAACTCAATAACCATCACTCCAGACCACAATAGGTCAACGTCCTTTATCTTAGCAAGACATCACATTTCTGTTGCTGCTTATCCTCCTTCTGACCCTTGACGGCGGTAACCTCAGTGTTTACATAAACCAAAACATGTTTGAACGTGGTTAATCCTAAGGCGTCTCTCTCTCCCCCTCCTCGCTCTCTCTTGCTCTCATGATGAGAAATTTGTTATTTTTTCCTTGCAAGGTTATTCATAGGTGTGCATGTGTGGTTCTCGATGTTTTCTTTCATCTCTTCATGGTTATAGTGGATGTTTATTTCCAATTCGGATCACCGCCGGTACGAAAGAAAAATGGATTGTGCGCTCTTGCGATGAGAAATCTATTGTTTTTCCCTTGCGAGGTTTTTCAGATGTGTGCATGTGTGGTTATCGATGTTTTTTTCGCCCCTATATGATTTTAGTGGGTGTTTATTTACAATCGAGATCACCACTGCTACGAAAGAAAAAACGGACCATGCACTATAAATTATAAGCTTGTTTCCAAAAAATATTTCAAAAAATATTTAACAGGTAAAAATAACGTCATATTCAGATTCTACACATTTTTCAAATTTCATATATAAGTTCGGAGTAATGGTTGAAAAGATGTGGATAATTTAGAAAAAACATTTGTCTGATTTAAATATGATCTGTGGGTGAATTATATAAAAAGCCAGGGGAAACAATGCAAAATAATGGTTCGGTTGTGACTTAAGGGTATACTACGGGTTAATTCATAGAAAGCCCTAGGAGTTTTCTACAAAATTGTATGAGGACCACCAGAAGCACTACTTACTTTATTATTACTAGCAAAAGGGCCCGTTCGTTGCGACAGAAAAAAAGACATAATCTACAATGGCCATGACCACATTTTGCGGCATCACCGAGATATACTATCACTCTCAATTCGTGAAATCATGAACATTTTTTAAACTAGTGCACATATTTGAAATTGTGAATAGTTTTTCAAATCCGTGAACACTTATACAAATCTCGAACTTTTTCTAAAATCAAGAACATTTTTTGAATTCACGAACAGTTTATACTACTTGCAAACATTTTTAAACATTTTTCTTGAGTCGGCGAACATTTCACAAATCGACAAACATTTTTTTTCTAAATTGGTGGAACCATTTTTAAAATTCCCAAAGATTTTTATTTAACAAACATTTTTAAATGCAAGCTCATTTTTTGAATTAGCGAACATTTTAACTATTTTGTAAGTCACGAACAGTTTTTTATTTTTAGGATATTTTTCCATTCACGAACATTTTTTGAATTGGTGAAATTTTGTTCAATTTCATTAATATTTTTAAGTACGCAAACTTTTGGAAAAAAATCATGAACATTGTTTTATTTCCCGAAAACTTGTTTTCGAAACTGCGAACATTTTTTGAGCAAACATTTTGTATAAAATCACAAACATTTTTTGAATCCACAATTTTTTTATGATTTATTTGACATTTGATTACAAAATCATGAACTCTGCGTGCTGCGACTCGCATCCCTAGCCACCGCCATTTGCTCATGCCTGCATCGGCACAACCAGTTTGGACTATGTACGTATGATGATAAACGTAGTTTCCCGCGTTGCATGGATAGCATGGTTTGAGGGGCCAGATTTGAGGTATCAGGTTGTGGACGCGGCCATCTAGGGTCAGACCGTCACTGCCTGTGGATGTGTTCGGGCGTGTCCAGGACGTTTAGGGGCCGGATTTTTATGTCCTGTTGTAGATGCTCTAAGTGCCCCACCATCATCTTCATGGCTTCCTCTATTTTGCGATGATGACATATTGGAAACTAAGTTATATTTTCAGTTCTGTTTTTAATAAGGAACCCCAATCAGTGCTTTTGCTTTTGACGGTGGCAGCGCCCCAAGGGAAGTGGGGCGTGTATCTCGGCTCGACGAAGTTTTCAATGACGTCGGATTCGAGCAGGGGGTGTGAAATGTGCATTCTCCTTGCTTGGTGGTGTCACCTTGATCAAGGTTTCACTTCTTCAACTTTTGAAGCCTTGGCATGTGTCAGGAACGAGGCATACTGGATTGCCTTTCAACAGATTTTTACCCCACCTCTCGTGGCGGGTTTCTCTGATGGTTTTAGCAGCCCTATGGGACGTTTGGTTCTGATATAGGGGTGGGAGCAGCTGAAAAAGCGACGATTCTCCATCGCCGGTTGAGCTAGAAGACCCTACGGTGAATCCTCCAAGCACCGACAGTACAAGAAATGGTGAAGGACTTGTGTAATTTCTTATGGCATCATTTTACGATGAATAGTGTGGTTTCTTTTTTTCCCTTGGGTTATTTAAATAGAAACACATCCTTCCTATTTTTGGAACACATCCATCCCATACTAGGGCCATTTTTGAGTATGTGTTAATAATTCCGGTGATGTTGTGATTGTTATTTATTATAGAGTATGTATTTGCACATGATCTTGTATGTTTCATATTTCTGTGAGACACCCATTGCATGCTAAGATAGTGGACAAGTACTGTGTAGATATAAATTCAATAATTCTAAGGTTGTATGTATGTATGTATGTATGTTAACTTGATGTTTTTCAAGCGATTGCTAATGAAACTAAGAGGGTTACAATGAGAATTTGGACTTCACCCAAAATTTTGACATTCTCTCTAAAACTTTGGCAATGAGAATTTGGACTTCGCCCAAAATATTTTCTCTTTCTTAACCTCCATGGTAATGAAGCTAAGAGGGTTACATGTGTTACTTACATGCTAGCTAACTTCTGCATAGTTGCACGAAAGATATGAATACACTTTTGAGCTTTGGTTTTAGTGTAAGCATAAGAGTTAGCAACAATGAACCTAGGTAGTCACCTTTCTTACTTGAGGACGAGCAAGGTTTTAAGCTTTCAGCGCTTGATGGTTCTATTTTAGACCCATTCTTAAGGCTCATTTGTTGCATAATAACTCCATATATCATGTCCAGTTGAGCCAGTTGCATGTCCATTAAGCAATATTTCTAGTTTGCAGTCTTTCATTGTGAGCATTGCATGTTCTTAAGTCTCCATAGTTTTTACTAGTTTTGTTATTTTGCATGTTTTGTAGGTGATGCGGAACCCCCAAGGACTTACCATGATGAAAGGATGGAGGAAGGAATCCGTCAAAATCGTAGTTTGTATGAGGAAATGACAACCAAAATATTAAATTCCACGTGCACTGGATTCCAGAGAAGAAGACAACTTAAGGTATGACCGTACATGGTACGGTCGTATCGCTGCTCGTACCAGGTGCCTAGAGACGCGAAAACGTCCATAACTTCCATGATTCATTGATCTTGTCCCTGTTTGTTACTACGACTTCCTTGGCCATCAAGGGATGTTTTGGGAAAAAAATTGGGATCATCTCTAGAACCCTTGGATCAAAGGAAAGAAGCATCCGCGGAGGAGACCGATGGAGGCCGGCTATATAATCTCCATCAACACTAGCCGCCGGCCATCGTCACCATATTCATTGTTCAGTAAATAGGCAACTTTTTGACTAGTTTAATCCATAGATAAATCACTAGTATGGCATTGACTGAATTAATGACATACTGATTCTGATCGAAACATGCACATACTAAGCAAAAAGTAGACACATCTACACATACTGCTAGTCACTAGTAGAAAACGGCCCATTTGGCCCAGTTCCAAAGGCCCTTTAGCCCCGGTTCAGGAACCGGGACTAAAGGGTCTAGACTAAAGCCCAAAC